>NC_081519.1:43839203-44071703 GCF_030273125.1 Centropristis striata | reverse complement strand
AAGCTAGAAAAACTCAAAACTAGACTTGAAGTTGACCAAATGTCTTGACATTGACTTTTTAATGCCATGCCACATATTAGCTGCACATTTTTACAATTGAAGAATACAAATTCCAATGGGCCGACGCCAATGATGAATAAAAATAAAAATGTAAAGAAATCAGTATTGATTTCGTATAATTATTGTGTCACAGCCACATGGAGCCATAGCAGACGGCCTGAAGAGCCTCATGTGGCCCCGGAGCCTCAGGTTGACCACCCCTGCCCTAAAAGATTATCATGATATTTCAGGGTATTTTTGCGATAACGATATTCTTGACGATATTATTAAAATATATAGGAAATAGGATTTTTTTTGTCTGTATAAATACATTTTTTATAAAAGCTCAAATTTGGAGCCTCTCACACATTCTAAAGCCACTATTCCATCATATAAAATGATCTTATTCATAGTATATTTTAATGAATTATTGTTAAAGAGAATAAAGGTTCTTGTATGTTTTATTTAAAGCATCTTATTTTGACAGTTGTCTTGTAAATTCTGTGGTGGATTTAACACATTGTGGGTGTGGGAATAAATGTCATAAATATTTATCATATTTTTGACCAAAAAAAAAAAATCAAACTTATATTTCAATATAATTAAAATGTTTGACATAGTATCTTTATCTCTAAATCTGATTTACCAAGTGCATTTTTTTTTAGTTTTTTTCCTTTCTAACATTACATTTTTATTTTTATTCCATAACAGGAACGGGCTTCAACAGGATTATATGATGCAAACAAACAGAAATTATTATTGTAAATATCATAGCACACACGATAAAAATGACCAAAAAAAGACACAAAATTATTTTTTTTAAAAGACACAAAATGACAGAAAAAAACCTAAATTACTTAAAAAAGAAACAAAATTACCAAAAAAAAGACACAGAACTACCAAAAAAAGACACAAAATTATTTAAAAAAGACACAAAATTATTATTATATTACAAAATGACAGAAAAAAAATAAATTACTTTAAAAGAAAAAAAATTAATAAAAAAAGACACAAAATTACCCAAAGAAAACACAGAATTACCAAAAAAGGTTAAATTTTTTTTTTTTTTTTTAAAGACACAAAATTATTAAAAAAAGACACAAAATTATTTTAAAAAAGACACAAAATTATTAAAAAAAGACACAAAATTATTTAAAAAAAGACAAAATTAAATATCATAGCACACAAGAATCTGAATGATGTTGTCGACTTAAACTTTATTTTCTTTGGCCAAAGAAAAAGAAAATGTAATAGCAATATTAAATAATGTCATGAAGATGATGAAGAGAGAAACGTTTTCAGAAGCTGTGTGTTTGTGCAGGACTGACCTTTGTCCACCTCCTGCAGACAGATGATGTCAGCGTTGTAGCCGGCCAGCTCCTTCTTCACCAGGTTCTGCCTGTAGTCCAGCTGCAGGGCGTAGGGGGCGCAGTACGGGTACAGCACCGTCCTAGACAGCTCCGTCTGAGCGTAGACGTCAGCCAGGATGTTGTAGGACACCACCCTGACCGCCGGCCACTCCGCCTCCTTCACCGTGTACTGGTGTCTGTTGTCGAAGGTGCAGACGCCCGGCCCCGCCTCCACGGCGCCCCCAGAGACCAGCTCCCTGTCCAGGCCGCCACGCCCTCCTTCTCTAGGGGTGCAGCACAGCTTGAGCCTGGAGCCGATGTCCTGATTGGACGGGACGTAGACCCTCCCACGTCCTACCTCCGTCCAGCTGCTGTCCTCACCTGGAGCTTCTGCTGCAGCGGCTTCAGGGCTGAGACGACGACAACAACAACAACAACAACAACAACAACAACAACATGAGAGAGGGAAATAAGGACAATTTAACTCTTTATGGTCTCAGCTCTGGTGACTCTTTATACAGCCCATAATAACATCATCCTGATGTGTCTCCCTGCCTTCTAGTGGTTTTAATGGTTTTAATGGGATGAGATTTTCACAATAAGTGATAAAAACTGTTTTTTAGGCTCCGTTCACACGAGGACGGTCTCAACAGAAGACGCAAAAGTGGCGTCGCGTCTTCACTTTTTATTCCTCGTTTAGACGAGCGTTTTCAGGAGGAAATCTGCTGCATATGGTGACGCTAAAGTGTGTGAAATGTGATTGTATGCAGCCAGGCGGCATCACTTAAAGCCATAAGAGCATCTTTGGGCATGCAGAAGTTTTCACGCCACACATTTTCATCAGCTACTCCTTCCACAAAGTTCTCCTCCATCACTAGATCTCCCAGGTCTCGTTCACAGCCGTCTGGCTCCTCCCACCAATCGCTGCATCCAGAATGTGATGGAGGTAATTCCAGATCCTTCTCTGTTCACTAATACTATCTGTACATATCCTGGACATTTGGTGGAAAGACTCCTGTAAGTTTATTAGAGCTGCCAGAGCAGCTTGAAGGTCCCACCATGGAAATAATCCCACGTTTCTTTATTTCCTGTCCTGGAGCATGTATGTGACGTAAACACATACGTGACGTGAGCAGATCAGATCAGAGTTTTGTGTCTTGTCAGTGTAGACGACACGCTACGGAGGAGAGGATTTAACTTTTACACTCTGGAAGGTGGTTTCAGATTTTTGCATCTTTAAGCCCCAAATACGCCGTCACCGTCTAAACGAAAGGCACTTCACATCAAATATTTTGTTGTTTTTACCCGCGAGTGTCCTGGTGTAAACGGGGCCTGAATCTGTGTGTCCTTGTTTTTATTGTTTTTTATCGTTGTCCTCACGGCAGCAGTTAAATGTCCAGGCTGTGAACTGTCCTTGATAATGTTGTGTGCTTTTTTTGAGGCAGCAGGAACCTATAAATGTATATAAATATAAAACCTATAATAACAGTAATATCAGATGGATCTTGTCTTTGTTAAGCCTTCCTACAGACTCCTAAACTGGATTAACTCTTCTCGGACACAGTATCAACAGAAACAAACCATGGTTTACATGTTGAACTGGTTGTGAGCCAGTAACTCTCCAGTTACCTACCTGGTGTTTGGGGTGTTTTCTTTGAACCAGGTGAACTCACAGTCCTGCAGGTTCCCAAACTCCACCTCCAGCTTGGGACAGACGGGGAAGCCGGCCAGCAGAGACGCCGGCAGCTCGGCGGTGGTGAAGGTGGGCGGGTTCCTCTGCACCGAGTACTGAAGCTCTCCCACCTGAGAGGAGGGAACAGGATTCAGATAGCTGAAGTAGAATCACTAAATATATCACCACACTGTAACTGTTCTACTACAAGTTCAGGTTCAAATCCCAGACTGACGTGTTAAATGCAGAGGACACATTTACTGTTTGCAAAACTGAATCATTAAACTCCTGCATTCAAAACTTACTTAAGTTAAAGTACAAAATGTACTTAAAGAATCAAAAGTAAAAGTTATGCAGAATGAACCCACCAGATTGTTAAATATATTCCAATATATTATTGGATTATTATTATTGATGTAAGCAGTGTTTACTTTTCTCAGTGTATGGCTCATTTTAAATACTTGATATACTGTTATGATGTTGTTGGGCGTTTTTTTAAAATGTCCCATCACTTTAAATGAATCATGTTTTTCATGTTAAATCTGAACAGAAAAGTAATTACAGCTGTCAGCTAAATGTAGTGGAGTAGAAGTATAAAGTTAGATCAAATGGAAATACTCAAGTAAAGTACAAGTACCTCAAAATTGTACTTAAATACAGTACTTGAGTAAATGTACTTAGTTATTTTCCAGAACTGATCTCAACCTGAGAAGTAACTAAAGCTGTCAGCTAAATGTGGTGCAGTTAAAAGTATTATATCTGCCTCTAAAATGAGTAGAGATATGAAGATACATCAAGTATCAGAGTAGATGACGTAGTTCCGGCCCACCTGCAGCACGGCTCCGTCCCGCCACGCCTCACAGTTGAGCGCCGTGACCGGCACCTCTTCCCCGGCGTAGAACAGCTTCACCACCGCGGTGCAGTCCTCCGGCTGCTGGTTCTCCTGGTTCTTCTCCTGGTTCTTCTGCTGGTTCTTCTGCTGGTTCTTCTTGGCCCTCTTGGCCTGGCTCTTGATGAGGCCGTTGGAGATCCGGGCCAGGACCCGGCCCAGCGCCTCCTCCTGGTCCCGGAGCATCTGCTTGTTGCTGCCGTCCAGGCGGAAGGAGATGGTGAGGGTGGGCTCCCCGGGGAGGCACCGCACCACGGCCGGCTCCATGCGGAGCAGGAGGCGGCGGGCTCCGGTCACGCTCCTCCGGGAGGAGGAGGAGGAGGAGGAGGAGGAGGAGGAGGAGAACAGGCGGCGGGGGAGAAGAGCGAGAGCGGCGGGGAGGCGGTTCAACATGGAGTGGAGGAGGAGGAGGAGAGAGGAGGAGGAGGAGGTGGAGAGAGGAGGAGGTGGAGATGGAGAGAGGAGGAGGAGGAGGAGAGAGGAGAGAAGAGAAGGAGGTGGAGAGAGAAGGAGGAGGTGGAGGAGGAGGACACAGAGAGAGGAGGAGGTGGAGAGAGGAGGAGGAGAGAAGAGGAGGAGAGAAGAGAAGGAGGTGGAGAGAATGAGGAGGAGGTAGAGAGAAGGAGGAGGAGCAGGAGAGGTGGAGGAGGAGAGAGGAGGAGGAGGTGGAGAGAGGAGGAGGAGGAGGAGAGAGAAGGAGGAGGAGGAGCAGGAGAGGAGGAGGTGGAGGAGGAGAGAGGACAAGGAGAGAAGAGGAGGAGGACACAGAGACAGGAGGAGGAGGTGGAGAGAGGACAAGGAGAGGAGGAGGAGGACAAGGAGAAAGGTGCAGGAGGAAGACAAGAGAGGAGGAGGACTAGGAGAGAGGAGGAGAAGGAGGAGAGAAGAGAAGGAGGTGGAGAGAGGAGGAGGAGGAGGAGAGAGAAGGAGGAGGAGCAGGAGAGGAGGAGGTGGAGGAGGAGAGAGGACAAGGAGAGAAGAGGAGGAGGACACAGAGAGAGGAGGAGGAGGAGAAGGAGAAGGAGAAAGAGGAGGAGGAGGAGAGCGGGACTGAAGTGCTCCGGTAACGGTCACGTCAAGGCTACGTCCTGACGTCACCTGGCCGCGGTCGCACTCACTGCCTGACGGCTGGTTAGCCTCAATGCTAACCAGCAAAGCTAACCCGAGGAGAACAGAAAAACAGCAAAACAGCGAGTTTATTCACCTCCCAGCGGTCTGCTTCTAAACTAGACTACACACAAGCGTCCGAAATCAAACCGCTACTTCAAACAACGCGTAGCTGTTATATATTCACTACAGTTCTGTCATTTTCTGACAACACCGTCACTGAAGTCAGCATGACCGTCTGAGCGTCTTCTTCTTCTCTAAAAAAACATGGCTGCTTGAAGGGTTACACACACACACACACACACACACACACACTGCCCCCTACAGGACACAATGGGAATGACACCAGGCACTTTTATTACATGAACAGTCATGGAAATATTAGATCCATTGTTTTGTTTAATTTCTTGTTAATTTTAATGGCTGGTACAGCTAAAAGTACATTTGTTGGACAGATATAATGATAAAAACAAAAATAGCTGCAAAAATGTCACAAAAAAAGACACAAAAAGACCAAAAATAGATGTAAAAATGACCAATACAAAACAACCAAAAAAATAGATGCAAAAATGACCAAAAAAGACACCAAATTACACCCAAAAACAGATGCAAAAATGACAAAAAAAAATACACAAAACAATCAAAAGAAGGTGTAAAAAAGACTAAAAAAGACACAAAATGACAAAAATAGATGCAAAAATGACAATGACTAAAAAGACACAAAACAACCAAAACGATAAATTGAAGAAAACAAAGGGTGCTATCATCATTTTTTGCAGGACTGTATAATAATGGAGACGCAAACTTTTCAGTCAGATTCACAAAAGTTTTATTGCCAAGTAGTTGTTGTTTTTTTTTACTTGTAATGAATTTGTTTTGTGCATACAATAAACATATTAAGAGGAAATAAAAAACAACAGCAAAGTATTGCAAGAATTTAAAAAACAAACATAAATAGGCCTAGAGAATAGAAAAATTGCAATGAAAAATATGAAAATAATACTATAACAAATATGGTATAGCATCTAGAATGAGATCTGTACATTTACATTACAACATAATTAATACACATATATTACATATATTATATTTTTTATTTATTATATTTATTATTATTATTATTATTATTATTATTTATTTTAATGTTTATTCTGTACAGGTCATAACAACAGCAACAACAACAATAATAATAATAATAATAATAATAATAATAATAAAGGCCAGGAAGCTATATACACCTAATGTCTGGATTTCATTTATTCCAGCCCGTTGCTCAGCTCCATATTCTTACTATTATTATCTACAGGGTTCAACTTACAATACAACATACAAAATTGTGGAGAAATTAAAAATCTTCTGCTGAAGAGGTTTGGTTTTATTTCCCCCATAATTCACAGATTCCAGTTTGGAAGATTACTGACCAAAATCTAGTCATTGTCCACTCCAAGGTTTTTATAGTTAACGAAAACTAACGAAATAACGAAAACTAGAATTGTAAAAACATTTTCGTTAACTGAAATAAGAATAAAAACTAGTTTTTTAAAAAACGATAACTAACTGAAACTATATTTATAACTAAAACGAATAAAAAACTAAACTAAAACTAATAAAAACTAAACTAAAACTAATAAAAACTAAACTAAAACTAATAAAAACTAAACTAAAACTAATAAAAAACTAAACTAAAACTAATAAAAAACTAAACTAAAACTAATAAAAACTAAACTAAAACTAATAAAAACTAAACTAAAACTAATAAAAAACTAAACTAAAACTAATAAAAACTAATAAAAACTAAACTAAAACTAATAAAAACTAAACTAAAACTAATAAAAAACTAAACTAAAACTAATAAAAAACTAAACTAAAACTAATAAAAACTAAACTAAAACTAAGCATTTTCCAAAAAAATGAAAACTAGCAAACTCACTTAAAACTAACTGAATCTGAAAACAAAAAATCACATTGAAATTAAAACTAAAACTAATGAAAAATCCAAAACTATTACTATTTAGTTAGTTTTTGTAATCACAAATACAGTTTCAGTTAGTTATCGTTTTTATTTTTATTTCAGTTAATGAAAATGTTTTTTCAATTCTAGTTTTCGTTATTTCGTTAGTTTTCGTTAACTATAATAACTTTGATCATCACGCCTGAAAGAACATTCAGGATAATTGATGTTTTTATAAATATGTTCTATATTCATTGACATACTTATTTATTCCATAATATCTTTAATTATTTAATTGAAGATTCCACCGATTCCACAGGGTATTATTCATTTTTATTCATTAATGGGAGCTGATTAATGTCCCAACATGAGTGGAAGCAGAGGCTCTTTGTTCAGCCTCTCTATTGGATGTTTATGTCTGCAAATATTACATTTTAAATAACTTTTTGTGCATATATACGAGCCCGAGAGGCTAACTGAGGGCGCAGTATTGATGATTTTCCTCTCTGAAACTATAAAAACAGAACAAATCATAGAGAAAGAAAACCAAAGCAAAAAATATGGAGGAAAACTGAGCAAAACAAAAGATGCATTTATATTTATATTTTTATTAAATTTGTTATAAATACAAATGCAGAAAAAAATTACTAATAGGGAAATTAAAAAAAACACTAGAAATGTACATTTATAAAAGCTAATCCTGAGCTGCACTGCAAAAGAAAAGGTGTTTAAAAACCAGATAAAACAGTAAATCTGATCTTTTTATTATTATTTATTGATCTTGCTGCATGGACAGATAATTTACCTTGACACGATTTCTTAAATTCAGATTATTAAATCTAGAAATAAGCATGTTGAACACTTAAAATAAGGAATTAACTCTTAAAACCAGATAAATGATCTAACACTTCTAAATCTAAAGTTTTTCTTATCTTGGTAAGAACCAAATAATCATCAGGTCACTCTGCTCGGGCCAGTTCATCACTGCTGGCAGCTTTACTTTATCTGGTTTTAAGAGTTCATTTCATCATTGTGTCTTTTTAATGGTCACTTTTACATCTATTTTTGGTAACTTTGTGTCTTTTTTGATAATTTTGTGTCTTTTTTGGTCAATTTGTGTCTTTTTTTTGGGTCAATTTGTGTTATAATAACCAAAATCATGATGAATAAAATCATGGAAAATATCTAGATATCAACAAGATAAAAGATCTAACACTTCTAAATCTAAAGTTTTTTTTTATCCTGGTAAGAAGCAAATAATTAATCAATAGTTCATCACTGCTGGCAGCTTTAATGTATCTTGTTTTAAGAGTTAATTTATTATTCTAAGTGTTCAACATGCTTATTTCTAGATTTAATAATCTGAATTTAATAAATCTTGTCAAGGTAAATTATCTGTCCATGCAGCAAGATCATTTCCCTCAGATTTACTGTTTGATCTGGTTTTAGACCTTTAGATTTACTGTTTGATCTGGTTTTAGACCTTTAGATTTACTGTTTGATCTGGTTTTAGACCTTTAGATTTACTGTTTGATCTGGTTTTAGACCTTTAGATTTACTGTTTGATCTGGTTTTAGACCTTTAGATTTACTGTTTGATCTGGTTTTAGACCTTTAGATTTACTGTTTGATCTGGTTTTAGACCTTTAGATTTACTGTTTGATCTGGTTTTTAGACCTTTAGATTTACTGTTTGATCTGGTTTTAGACCTTTAGATTTACTGTTTGATCTGGTTTTTAGACCTTTAGATTTACTGTTTGATCTGGTTTTAGACCTTTAGATTTACTGTTTGATCTGGTTTTAGACCTTTAGATTTACTGTTTGATCTGGTTTTAGACCTTTAGATTTACTGTTTGATCTGGTTTTTAGACCTTTAGATTTACTGTTTGATCTGGTTTTTAAACACCTTTGTTGCAGTGTGAAAGTATTCAGTCGCACAAGAAGTGTGTTTCCGTCCTCTGTGTCTCTGGTGAAGAGTTGATGGAGATGCTGTGATGAACTACAGGACGTTCTTGTCCCCGTCCTCCTCCAGGCAGCAGCGTTGGGGCTGCTCGGGGCTCTGGGGGTAGTAGACGTCAGGCTTGTGTTCGTCCTCGTGCTCGATGTGTTTGAGGTGGACCACCATGTGCAGAGCGTAGGCCAGGACCAGCAGCAGGATCAGAGACGTGATGAGGCCCATCAGGATGGCCGGAGTCATGAAGGTGGCACAGACGGTCGCCGGGGAGAATTTACCCGCCGAGACGTTGAACGCCTGAATCTGACGAGAGAGAGAGAGAGAGAGAGAGAGAGTGAGACAGAGAGAGAGAGAGAGAGGACATGGATATTTAGAGGATACAAGTCAGAATGGAATGTTTGTTTATATCATATTTTTATTGATGACAAAGATGACACATTTAGGTTTTTACCCATCACACAACACAACCCTCAAATATCCCAACATAGACAAACAGATACAGACACTGACAGAAATACTTGTAAATGGACAGTAAAAATAAAAATAAGTTAAATTAACAACCAAAAGGATGAAATACATGGAAGAAAAATGAAAAAAAAAGAAGAAAACCATAGAATAAATAAATAAATAAGAATAAAATAAAAAAATAATAATAACAAAATAAAAATTTAACAAACAAAAGGATGAAATACATGGAAGAAATAAAGAAATGAATGAAATAAAATAAGAATAATTAAAAAAAATTTACAACCAAAAGGATGAAATACATGGTAGAAAAACATGGAATAAATAAAGAAATGAAATAAATAATTAATAATAATAATATTAATAATGATAATTATAAATAAAAATATATAAATAAAGAAAAAATTAACAACCAAAAGGAAGAAAAACATGGAATAAATAAATGAAATAAAAATGTTTTAAAAATAAAAATTAAATAATAATAATAATAATAATAATAATGACTCATTAAGAGACAATAAGCTTTTAATTTCCATGCTAACAAGAAACAAATTAATGTTGAATACATGTACCTTAATATAAAGTGTTACCATTATTATTAATATGATGGAGAGATATTATATTAGTAATAATCCTGTCCCAGTCAGAACCGCTGGAGGAGGAGATGCTGACCCTTTATATCATCTGTTTATGTTTTTTATTACTATTTTATTGGTTTATTTTTAGCATATTTTTAATTATAAAATGAGTGTTTTTATCATATGAGGGAGTTTACATGATTTTAACAAACAGCCTGAGCCAGTGCATGTGGCAAAGCGGGTTTCCTGTTTTCCCCATCCTTTTCCCCACTTAAACCTAAACAGGTGTGGTTACCTGGAAGTTGGTGAAGGTGATGGTCCAGCGGCGGGCGTGGTCGGTGCTGGGCAGCAGCAGGGCGCTGTAGCGCTGCAGGCTGCTGACGTGGAGGCAGTGGTAGGAGGAGGAGGAGGGGGCGTACACCTCGTTGGCGTTGAACACGGCTTCTTCAGACTTGTTGTAGAGCAGAGACACGCTGTCCACGGAGAACCACCACTGGCCTGAAGACTCGTAGAAGGTGTTGGACAGCTGCAGGCTGACAGCAGAAGACCACAAGACTCAGACCTCAACACCAGACAAAGACTTTTACTTTAGTTCAGGGTCGCAGATTGTTTCACTGACCTCATGGACAGATCTCTCAAATCCTCCACATCTCCGAACCTCATGACGAGCCTGGAGAAGAGAGACAGACAGTGGGCGGAGCCAAAACACACAATACAAGAAGTACTCAGGAAGTACTCAGAAAGTACTCAGAAAGTACTCGGTGGAAACACACTTTTTGTCTGAAGATGTTTCAGCTAAATCTGAATCATTTATGTTTTCTTCTAAATAATGCTTCTAAATGTTTGTGTATGTCTGACCGACAGGTAGACAGACAGACAGGTAGAGAGACAGGTAGAGAGACAGACAGGTAGAGAGACAGGTAGAGAGACAGACAGACAGACAGACAGACAGGTAGAGAGACAGGTAGAGAGACAGACAGGTAGAGAGACAGACATGTAGAGAGACAGACAGGTAGAGAGACAGACAGACAGACAGGTAGAGAGACAGGTAGACAGACAGACAGGTAGAGAGACAGGTAGAGAGACAGACAGGTAGAGAGACAGACAGGTAGACAGACAGACAGGTAGAGAGACAGACATGTAGAGAGACAGACAGGTAGAGAGACAGACAGGTAGACAGACAGACAGACAGACAGACAGGTAGAGAGACAGGTAGACAGACAGACAGACAGACAGGTAGAGAGACAGACATGTAGAGAGACAGGTAGAGAGACAGACAGGTAGACAGACAGGCAAAGAGACAGACAGGTAGAGAGACAGACATGTAGAGAGACAGACAGGTAGAGAGACAGACAGGTAGACAGACAGACAGGTAGAGAGACAGACAGGTAGACAGACAGGCAAAGAGACAGACAGGTAGACAGACAGGCAAAGAGACAGACAGGTGTCCCTACGTGGCCTTGTCCTGGTCGCAGACAGACTGGCTGGTGTCGACAGGTTTCTGGGGGGAGAAGGCCTGCTCCGTCAGGTCCAGCTGCTTCTGCTTATCGTAGCGCAGAGACAACTTCCTGGCCTGGAACAGGACGCAGGGCTGCCCGTTGGACCACACCTGGAGGACGGAGACAGGGTTAGAGGACCACACCTGGAGGACGGAGACAGGGTTAGAGAACCACACCTGGTTGGTGGAGGTATAGAAGTCCAAAACTAGAAAATGTCCTCTGGGTAAATAGTGAAAGGGCCACGGGGGCTACTGCCGGTGTGTGTACACTATGATGAGACTCTTCAGAGATTTATAACAATTAATACGAGTAATGTTATGATACTATATAATATACAAGGAGCACATCTACAACAAGCATTCCTTTACAAGTATTTATTTATACAGCAACCTATGACCTTTAACCTCAAAATGTGTGTGTGTGTGTGTGTGTGTGTGTGTGTGTATCTGTAACTGTAATCACATCAAAGCATCAAAGGCTTTGTGGTCGACCAATCAGAGCAGAGCAATCAACAGAATTAACAGCCACCTGAATGTTCCGACACAGTGACAGCAGCCAGAGGTGGACAGACTGGAATTTCTGGCCTCCAACAGAAAGCATTTTTGGTAAAACCATAATACCTATCATTGATCCCACTTCACTTTGAGCGTCCTGAGTTCTTCCTGAACGTCTACATATGTTTTTTTTTTAAAGAAAAATGAAAAAATAGCTTTGTTAGAGCGATCTAAAAAAACTGTTACATCTCCCTTTTTCATAAATCTTCCTGTGTTTTTAATATGGGAGCCAATGAAGCTGTTGGTGGTGTTGGTGGATCATCTGTGCGTCCTACGCCCAAACTATAACTCTGACAGCTTTACCAGAGGATTGTGAGGGAGAAGACTAATTTTCCTACGTTTCTATGTATAAATTATTTCTGTAGAGTGGAATTTGCGGCCTGGAGCGCAGTTTTCAAATTTATTTTTTGACAGTTTTTTCTCTCCCTCTACACTCTGGCGATGATGTCACACACTGTGACACGAACATTCCGTGCAATACACACCCATTATAATCTCAGAATTTCTCCAAAAATGATCATGGTCATTGAACAGGGATTGATAAAAAACTATATGACCTATCGAAACGTGGATTAATACACCGATACACAAGACTTGTGTCTACTGTTTAAAGTTTAAATGGAGTCTCTAGGTGAAATTATGCCGGAGAAGTAGACGTTTAAAAATCTCCAATTATTGTTCTTTTTCGCTCATTTTTTTCCGGCCGTCCCATTCACTTCAATGCAAAACTTTGGGTGGATGGCTTGATGCTACACAAAAACACAGTTTATTTGCCATTAGCTGAATAATTATGAGGAGAGAACGCCACCTGGAGGGGAGGGAAGGGAACTGCAACTCCTGGCGTCTGCAGTAACTTCCTCTGGGAAACGTCTGGAGACTGGAGACAGAAACAGAGAGAGAGAATAATCACATCATTAATCATGTTTTAAGACTCAATCATTGAACACCTGACAGACAGATCATATTTTATTTTTATATTTATCTTTATGGCTCTATTTATTCTCAGAGTCTACCTGCAGTCGTCTGAAGGGCTGGTCTGCAGGAACAAAACTCTCCTCCGTCCACATTCCTCCATCACTCTGTTCATCTGGAGAGACAGACACCATAAACCCTCTTATTTTATAAGAGCTTATAGCTTTTACAGTGTATTCTATAACTGCTCTACAACCTTTAAGTTATTTAAAAGTTGACATTTTGGAGAAACAAGGTTGAACCTGGTCTCTATGAACAAATATCTGCAAATTCATGCAGAACAGTCATCAAACTGATTGATTGTTGCACCTCATAAAAGTAATATTTCTCACTTTTGTTGGGGCCAAAATAATGAATATTCATTTAATTCATGTTAAACCTGTGCTCATGCTCAGGTTACAGGTTTCTCAATCGCTTTCACAATTTATTTTTTTAGATCCTGCAACTCTAATGCATGCCTCTAAAAGGTAACAACTCACTCAAAACATGACATCATCATCTTCATCATCATCATCATCATTCATGCTTCAAAATTGGCCAGTGAATCGTTCTGTCATCATGTGAGTCGTACTGGTTGAAATGCTGAGACGAGTGTTTATCACAGTTTATTAAATTCTGATTATAATTGTAGGTAATAAAAGTTTACTGGGAAAATGACAGATAGACAGACAGACAGATAGACAGATAAATAAATAAATAAACGTTACTCACCATAGACTGAAGAGACAGCAGCAGCACTGTGAACAAAGTGAGAGGAGAGTCTTATTTTATTATTTTGCAATTGTGTTTATTTCCATTCATCCTTGTTTTTTATTGTCTAGATTGTTTTTTTTTTTATTAATTATTTGTTTGTATTCTAGTTTGTATTTTTGTGCATTTTAATGTTAACGGTTGTAAGAAATACTGCAGGAATAATTTGTTTTCTTCAAATCAAAATCAAATTCTGATAATTTAATAGTACAAGTGAAGAAACGTGTCAAAATGAAAATATGTTGATATGTTATTATGATAAAACTTAAACAAGACTATATCTAAAAATCTACTGCAAATTAAAGATTTGAAAAAAAGTTTTGTTCATTTTTCAAAAAGGAATACACAATGAACACAACAACAGACAGTCAAAAAACAAAAAATTATAAAAAATAAAAGAAATAAATACGAATAAAAATGGGAAAAAATTTAATTTGAATAATAAATAAATAATAATAATAATAAAATAATAAAAAACAACAACAATAATAACAAAAGTATACATAATTAAAATTTATTTAATAATTTATTATTTTATTATTATTATTGTTATTATTAATAATAATAATAATAATAATAATAATAAAAATAATAATAATGGGGAAAAAAAAGACAGTTTAAGGCTGAGTAAAGATTTAGTAAAGATTTAAATAATTATTATTGTAATAAAACCACAATGACTGCTGATTAGAATTCATGTTAACAAATAACAAATCTTTAACAATTTTAGAAGATAAAACAGAATATTTTCTCATAAAAGCCAAATAAATGAGAAATCCATATTAAGACAAAGTTAATAACTATTAAATGTTACTCCTAAAATGACAGAAATCATAATGTAACATAATGAAACCACTCTAAATACAGGAACATGATAAACAGTGAGGTATCAGGGAGGTGAGACCATAGGAGTCTATGGGAGGGACGAGCAGGAGATGAACCTGAGAGTTTAAACTTCCCAGAATTCATCTTGTTAGCTGTGGGTGGATTAGTGTTGAAGATGAGGGACATCCGTCTGGGACAGAGATGTTCTGCTGCTGGAGCTCCCACTGACCCACATTACACACACACACCAACTATTGTGCAACAATAGGACAGATTTTAATATTAGAATCAGCTTAAAACTAAAACATCAGCTCAGATTGTTTTTCATAAAATCACGCAGCACGTTGAGGTTTTATGTAAAGAATGCTGAGCTGCAGATCAGCAGGTGGACGGAGGAGACGAGGAGGAGGAGAACAGAGTCAGGGGAGAACCGAGAGGAGACGCTTCATTAAAACTAATGAATTCTCTGCAGCAGTAAAGGGAAGTTCAGCTGTTTTAAAGTCTGGCTGCACACATCTATAGTCAGTGAGTTAACACAGTCGATGGACGTTGAGCTTTCTGCTGCTGCTAAACGTTCAGTCAGGGAAAAAATGATCAGACCTCCTTGTTTTCTTCAGTTTCTTGTTCATTTTAATGTCTGGTTCAACTAAAGGTTCATTTGTTTGGACAAATATAATGATAACAACAAAAATATCTGATAAGAGTTTAATTTAAGAGCTGATATCTAGACATTTAACATGGTTTTATTGATAATGATTTTGGTTTTTATGAATAAAACCATTTAGTAACTTTAGTTACTTTTCAGATGGAGATCAGTGGAAGAATGTAACTAAGTACATTTACTCAAGTACTGTATTTAAGTACAATTTTGAGGTACTTGTACTTTACTTGAGTATTTCCATTTGATGTAACTTTATATTTGTAGTTCACTACATTTTGAGATAAATGTTGAACTTTTTACTCCACTACATTTAGCTGACAGCTGCAATTACTTAAGAGTTTATTTTAAGAGCTGATATCTAGACATTTAACATGGTTTTATTGGTAAAAACCAAAATCATTATTAAGAAAACCAACGAAACTGTCTAGATATCAGCTCTTAAATTAAACTCCTACTAGTGCAGGGCCCGTAGGAAGTATTCGTCTAGTGGGAGATTAAGTAGATTTTAAATCTCCGCTTAGCATGCTAATTGCGAATAACAGAATTTGCACATTACAGTCAGACCACTACGACGTCTGCAACTCCAAAAAAAACATACTTTTCAAAGGTACCACACCATCCAGCACATACACACTGAACATTTATAGGCTGCTTACACAGAGCAGAGAGGAGAGGACAGGAGAGGCTGGAAAAATCACAATACTTCAATATGTGAGGAAAACTGTTTTGATCATTTTGTGTCTTTCTTTGGTCATTTGGTGTCTTATTTTAGTTATTTTGTGTCTTTTTTTGTCGTTTGGTGTCTTATTTTAGTTATTTTGTGTCTTTTTTTGGTCATTTTTTGTCTTTTTTTTGGTCATTTGTGTCTTTTTTGGTCCCTTTTACAACATTCGTGTTCATCAGACTAGTGCAGTGCCCGTAGGAAGTATGTATTCATCACACTTACTTTTCATCAGGCACCACACCATCCAGCACATACACACTGAACATTGATATTCTCTGGAAACTATTAGAATATTATTGATAAATGGAACCTTGTAGCCACTTTAAAACTCCTAAAGATAGGTAGGATAAATAGACTTCAGATGAGATGAGTCAGGGTGGAAATCCAGAGAGAATTACTGTGTTACTGACCAGGTGGAGGCCTATCACACAATGGGGCGGAGCTACACTAAAAGGGGGCGGAGCTCCAATAAAAGGCGTCCAATCAGAAACAGAGCAAAACACGTCCTACGTAAATAATGATATTTAGAAAAATGAATTCAAAAATCTTCAAAATCGAACTTCTATTTATGACTGATTTAGACCGTCCTCCCTTCAGTGGCTGTAATAATTATGAATGATGCTGAGGTCGAGTATAAAATCCTCTTATCATCCAAAGATCTTTTTGGTGGTAATGATCAGTGGGTGTTTAGGGGGAGATAGAAGGTCAACAATAAATGCTTCATAGAAGAGGTTGACAAGATTAATCTGAGATGAAGCTCAGCACTGTGAGTCAAGTTGTTCTGGTCAAAAATATCTCATTAAAATGACTTAATGGACTAATTATTATGCAGGTTAATGACAGTCATATCCCGTGGCTATTCCATGGATATTTGTTCCTATTGGTTTGTTCCAAGTCACGTGACTTTCAAGGTCCCGGCGGTCAGAACAAAAAACATGGCGGACAGTTCTCTCATTTTTAGTGAAAAATCAATATTTTGACTTAGTTTCTGCATAAAAATGGATTTTGATCACATTTCTAGCGAGAAATATATGTTTTATTTTCTAAATATTCACTCAGTGAATGTACATAATCACTTTGTATGTTGGAATAGCCACGGGATATGACTGTCATTAACTAACTGTAGCGAAATCTGTGTCAGTTTCACGGAAATTTGAGTGAGTATTTATGTATTGAAGCCTATTATGGTGAATAAAGGGTCTTTGTTACACACATTTGGTGCTCAATAATGCAATTTTATTCATATGCAGAATAGATAAAAATGGTGATAAAACCCTCCAGAATATAACATCAATATATATAAAGATCTTTGGAACAACAGAGAAGAATCCATGCTGAGATTTGGCTTCAAAAACTTTGGTTATTTTGTAGATTTCTGTATTTTCAGTGATTGGATGATGAGACTTCTGTTCTACAAACTGCTGAGAAACCCTCTTATTGTTAATAAATAAAAATAAAGGTAGGAAAGCTGCTCATCCTCTGAATGCTCTAAGTCTCTAGTCTGTGGTTATAAAGTTTGATGAGGCTGTGACTATCTACCACCAGGACATGAAGGAGTTAAACCTGAACAACCTGAAACACCTGCAGCAGTAAAATGCAACATTAATGCAGCAGTTCAATTATTCTAAAGCATCAGACAGAATACTGAAACACTGGCAGGAAGTTCAGTTTCTGACACTAGTTCAGTCCTGAATGCAGGATGTTTACCTGTACTGGAGGATTTATTTCAGTTTTGTGTTTGTACTTCTACTGAAGTTATGGATCTGATCATTTGATATTACTGCATCAATCATAACACAGTGATGGTAACTCTATCTAACTATGGAGTCTAATGGGGCTGTTTAGTCCATTTTTTTAATCATTCTCATGTCTTTTCGTGTCTTTGTATGTCATTTTGTCTTTTTTAGTCATTTTGTATCTTTTTTGGTCATTTGTGTCTTTATGTGTCTTTTTTGTGTTTTTTTGGTCATTGTGTGTCTTTTGTGTCTTTTTTTATTCATTTTGTGTCTTTTTTAGTCATTTAGTGTCTTTTTTTAGTCATTTTGTGTCTTTTTTGTGTCATTTTGTGTCTTTTTTGGTCATTTTGTGTCTTTTTTGTCATTTTGTGTCTTTTTTTTGTCATTTTGTGTCTTTTTGGTCATTGTGTGTCTTTTTTAGTCCTTTTGTGTCTTTTTGTGTCTTTTTGTGTCATTTTGTGTCTTTTTTGGTCATTGTGTGTCTTTTTTAGTCCTTTTGTGTCTTTTTTGTGTCGTTTTGTGTCTTTTTTGGTCATTTTGTGTCTTTTTGGTCATTTTGTGTCTTTTTTTAGTCATTTTGTGTCTTTTTGGTCATTGTGTGTCTTTTTTAGTCCTTTTGTGTATTTTTTGGTCATTGTGTGTCTTTTTTAGTCATTGTGTGTCTTTTAGTGTCTTTTTTTATTCATTTTGTGTCTTTTTTGGTCATTTTGTCTCTTTTTTAGTCCTTTAGTCCAACCTAAAATTTGATTTTGAATCAAATGTGAGCAAAGGTGTCAAATCTACCATATCAGAGGGTTCCATCCAGTTCTATCATTTGATACTAAACCTATTTGAGCTTGTCTCCAGTTTTACTTGGTATATCATCATCAAACTGAAACTGGCCTCATGGAGTTTACAGCCAGAACTTTAGAGGTAAATGTACAGTAGGGCTCCACGCTGCTTTGTTTTATACTCTGATGGAGGCAACAAGTCTGGATTAGTTGGAGCTTTTAGAGACTCCACAGGGTTAAAGTCTTTCGTCCATCAGTGAATCTCTGTCTGAAATAAAAGCAAAACTGTTGTAGAGAGAAGCATCAATACAACACTAAATAATCACTCTGATCTAACTCAGTCCTCTGCACGCTCCTCCTCTGCTCAGGGACGTATTGAATCTGGATAAATGTGGAATAAAACATGTCCCACGTTTGAAATAAATGTATTATTAACATGCATTGTTTGTAACTAGAGTCATTAAAGCCTCTTCAGCCAAAAACAGGCTGCAGCTCCTCTTGTTTATAGGTCAGAACACAGGACTGTGGATTGTAGGATTGTACTGATTACATAATCATACAATCACAGACACACACACACACACACACACACACACACACACACACACACAGACAGGTCATGAAAGACGAGGTGGCTCTCGGCCAAAAGCAGATTCTGCAGCTTCCCTCTCTCCTTTCACCATCCGCAGTTTCACACTGTAAAAAATTACACACCACAAACAGCTGCCCTCCTACACACACACACACACACACACACACACAGACATATTCTTGTACTTCTATCTTTGTGAGGACCCTCATTGTAACAGTGAATTCCCTTGCAAGGTTATAATAGTTTTGGATTTTTCATTAGTTTTAGTTTTCATTTTTGTTGTGAGTTTTTGTTTTCAAATCCACTTAGTTTTAATGAGTTTTTAGAGTGAGTTTGCTAGTTTTAGTTTAGTATTTTTTTTTTTAAATGCTTTAGTTTTAGTGTAGTTTTTATTAGTTGTAGTGTTTTGTAATGGGGTATTTGTTGGGTGGGAGATTAAAAGAGGTCACAGTAAATTTTGCCTTTATTTCCTTTGTCTGATCCATCTTCATTATGGATGAAGAAAGCTGACAAAGAGGAAAACGAAGGACATTTTCACTATAATTTTAGTGAGTTTTGTAACCACACAATACAGTTTCAGTTAATTATCATTATCATGTAACCTTTAACCCTTAAAACAAAGTCTGAAATCTAAAAAAAAGCCTTTAAAGATGTGAGGACCGGCCGAAATGTCCTCACTTTGCAAAAATGTCCTCACTCTGTTGGTTAAAAACGTGTTCTGGTCCTCACTATGTAGGAAGTACAAGAACACACACACACACACACACACAGGAACATTATTGTCCCCTCTTGGGTTTTGTTCGTGCCACAGCTATTGGCAGTAATAATGATATTTAACATGCATTCATAGTAACATAGGACAGTTTTTTTTTTTTTATCTTGGTAAGAAACAAATAATTTGCAGTTAGTTCAGGTTCTTTTAGGTCCAATACTGACGATACTTCCACCAACAGAAATCTGCATATAACACAGAATCATTAAAATAAAGCTAATATAATGCTTTATCATCGTCAGAGATCAATTTTCAGCCTTTTCCACCTCGTAAACCTGCATGACATCACAGCCTGTGATTGGTCAACACGACAACAAACAGACAATCAGACCGATTCAGATATTAAAATATTACTGCTGTCATTTGTAGAATCTGTTTGTGGAGATGAAGTTTGGTAAAGATCAAAGAAACGTTGATGTTTTACCTTTAATTTCTCTCTGTCTCTCCTCCTTTAACCTTCTAGATCAGGGGTCTCAAACTGGCGGCCCGCAGGCCAATTGTGGCCCTCGTAATGATATTTTGTGGCCCCCACCTTGATATGAAAGTTTAAAGTGAGTTTTATATGAATGGAACTTTACTGTGTTGTGTGTGGAAGGTCCCTTTAATTACTTTTTTGATCATTTTGTGTCTTTTTTAATAATTTTGTGTCTTTTTTAAATAATTTTGTGTCTTTTTTTAATAATTTTGTGTCTTCTTTAATAATTTTGTGTTTTTTTTAATAATTTTGTGTCTTTTAAAAAAAATATTTTTGTGTCTTTTTAAAATAATTTTGTGTCTTTAAAAAAAATAATTTTGTGTCTTTTTTGGTAATTTCATGTCTTTTTAAAAAATAATTTTGTGTCTTTTTTAATAATTTTGTGTCTTTTTAAATAATTTTGTATTTTTTTTAAATAATTTTGTGTCTCTTTTAATAATTTTGTATCTTTTTAAAATAATTTTGTGTCTCTTTTAATAATTTAATGTCTTTTTAAAAAATAATTTTGTGTCTTTTTAAATAATTTTGTGTGTCTTTTTAAAAAATAATTTTGTATCTTTTTAAAATAATTTTGTGTCTTTTTTAATAATTTTGTGCCTTTTTTGATAATTTTGTGTCTTTTTCTGTCATTTTGTGTCTTTTTAAAGTAATTTATGTTTTTTTTTCTGTCATTTTGAGTCTTTTTTTTGTAATTTTGTGTCTTTTTTCGGTCATTTTGATGCTGCCTCCTGCGGCCCCCAGGACACAAAGACACAAAATGACAGAAAAAAAACATAAATTACCAAAAAAAAAAAGACAAAATGACTGAAAGAACACTAAATTACCTTTAAAAAGACACAGAATGACATGATGAAATGATTGTTGCAGTGTGGAGTTATCTAGTCTCCTGTCTGTTTCAGCCTCCACTCGTCTCACCAGCGTCCTGTGATAAACCCTCTGTTCTCTACCTGCAGAGCACCAACGCAGCGTGGAGCATTAACATCTGAAGAGCTCAAATATGTCCCTCAGGAGCTGGTGGAGCCCAAAAACAGAGCTGAAACAGAGCTAATATTAGACGCACATTCATCAAATGGACACAAGCACGACTCCACATTACAACGCTGCTGTGTTTCTGCTGTTTGCAGTGACAGAACTGAAACAAATGATGATATTTAAAGAAATAAGAGACAGACAGAATGAATGAATGAAGCGTCCCTCTGAGCTCAGACGCATCAGTAATCTTTGAGCTGACTGAGTCAAAGAGTCACAGATTAGAGAGCCTGGACAGGTCGAGCCTCAAGGTAAAACACCATGTGTGTGTCTGTGTGTCTGCAGCTTCACCTACCTGTCTGCAGCTCGTCGGGAGAGACAGGTAGACGGCTGCAGATGGAGGAGCAGGAGAGCGAGGAGGAGGAGGAGGAGGAGGCTGCAGCAGTGTTTCCATGGTGAAGCCATCGTCGTGTGTGATGCCAGAGCTCACTCTCCCCCTCGCGCCCCCTCCTAATCTACTTTAATCAGCCCACCGTCTGTAAAGCCCCTGACAGGCGGAGGGGTCGGCCAATCAGCACGCAGCAGAGGCAGACAGACCCGCCCCCCTGCCGGGTTTATTAGAGGAATGGATTTGAATCTATGGAGCACAAACATGGGTACATTTTCAGTCATTTTTATGATTTATTGTGCCTGTTTTTATAAAGTATTGAGTATTTTATTTAATATAATAATTTAATATAAATATATGTTTTATTTTTTCTTATTTATTTATGCTTATTTTACATACATTATATATATACACAAATATTTTATATTTTTTATTTTTTATTTTTTATATATATATATATATACAAATATTTTATATTTGTATATATATATATACACATACATAATACATACATATATATACACATCAAATATTTTATATTTGTATGTATATATATACATAAAATAAAAAAATTAAAAATAAAATATTTGTATATATACATATATATATATATATATATATATATATAAACATTACTTTGATGATTTGTTTTTTTTAATTTAAGGTTATTTTACACTTTATAGGTTATTATTTATAGGTTACTGGTCCAGCGCTTGGATTATTACATACAGATACAGAATAACAGGGTGAAGTCACATAATTTTGGACACTTTTTGGTCGATCATCAAGAAATCCCAAATGTTTTGTAGACTACTAAAAGTGTAAATCACACTGTTTCATCATGATACAATATTATATCGATTTTTCGTACCACAATATTGGCTAATATCACAACATCTGCCATGATACAATTCCAATTAAATTAAATTCAGTGGCCTGTGATCAATGTGACAGAATATTAAATGAAGATTTAACACAATTAGTCACATTTATTCTAAAATAACTCACTAACTATAACTAAAATGTATTAGGACATTTAATTACTGAGAATTTTCAGACCTTTACATTTAAAACAATGAGGATACAATGAATATAAAACAGGAATTTTCAAAATAAAGGCGTATCTTCAAGAAAATATGTCTCAATATTTTCAATACATATTGATTCTGACAGATATATCGTTACACTCCTATTGGCTACTAATGTTTCATAATTAAAATTTTGATTAAAAATTAAAAAACAAACCGTTTCAGTGAAAAATATATTAAATGGTCATTGTTTTTTGTTATGTTTTGTTTTTTTGAGAGGATCGCGATTTGAGTATTTCATTTAATATAATTGGTTTGATCAAACCAATTTATATATATATATATATATATATATATATATATATATATATATATATATATATATATATATATATATATATATATATATATATATATTGTATGTATATACATTGTATGTATATACATTGTATATATATACATTGTGTATATATATATATATATATATATATATATATATATACATACATACAAATATTTTATATTTTATTTCGCGTAAAAGTGTCAAATCTACACGTTTCCTTATAAGTTATCACAGTGTGCTAACAAACATATTCCAGTTATTTTATATGTATAAAAAATAATAAAAAGATAAAATAAACTGCCATCGTTTTACCTTCGTGTTATTAATAATTCCAGTCAGGCGCTCTCCGCGGCCACACCGAGCCGGGGTCCTGAGAGTATTCTTTGCCGCGGTGCATGCTGGGTCCTTCCTTTCCTCCCCGGTCTCCGCTGCAGTCATGGGTTCGTCTCAAACTTCCTCCTAAAAACTCTGTTTTTCTGTCCGCTGCTCGGCTTTTTCACCTCCATGTTGTTTCTGAGTGTCTTATAAACTGTTTCCGAGCGTTTTGTGACGGTTAAAACTCTTCAGTCTGTTAAAAAAACAACGTTTTTATGCTTCTTTCTGCCCGCAACGTGGAGCGGCCATGACAGCGTGTTAGCACGGTTAGCTTAGCATCACAGACATTAACAATAACCCATTAAAAACCGTCATTATTCATATTATAGTGATTAATTAAACAGCTAGGTAGTTAAATAAATAAACTCCTGGTGTTAGTGTGTATGCAGTCTGACCGTGTGAGCGCTTTAATCCCTGTTAGCTCGATGCTAACAGCTAGCAGCTCAGTTTTCATTTCTGCGGCAGATTTTTTATTAAAATGCGGCGAAAAAAACCCTCAGAGTTGATTTAGTTTGGGTAACAAGGTCGTGTTTGTTCAGTAAAAGTCAAATACATCTAACTGTAGCGGCTATGAAGCCTCAGATGTTCATATTTAACAAACTGACTGGAAATGTTGAATATTTAGACTGAATTTGTATTTGTGAAATCAGAATAAATAAATGATTGCAGTTTGTGACAGACAGCAGTAAACAGTGATGCTGCTTGTCTACCAGCAGTTAGAGTTTGTTGTGGAATATTAAATCACAGAGCTTAGCATGGTGTTTGTGTTCCTGATCTTTGAACGTTTCTCTTCTCTGTGAAAACACTTAAAATGATCACAATCGGGGGGAAGAAGTGTTTTAAGTGAAGAGAACTTCTTCTAATTTCACCTGAATTTTACAAACTGTTAGTGTGCAAACAGACAAACCTAGACCTCCTGAGACTAATTAAAGACGCTTTTGATTAGTTGCCTTGGGACTGCTAAGGTTGTTTAATTGCTGTTGTCTTTTAAAACTTGTATGTACAATTTTTTAATGTTATTTTATTCTTTTTAACTGATTTATCCTGTTAATGTGAAGCACTTTGTGACTTCTGTCTGCGAAAGATGCTATATAAATAAAGTTTACTTACTTACTTTCATTCTCAAAATTTGGAGCTACAATCAGGTTACTATAATAATTATACATTAGATTTTTAAAAAGCTTGTAATAGCTACTCGAAGTCGCTTAACATAACAGAATTTAGACACAAACACAAAATGCAGAAAAAACAGAGATGAGACATGATGAGTTCAGGTCTTGTCAGCTATTTTGAAAAGGTGTTGAGTTGATTTTTGAAGGTTTTGAGTCTGAATTGCGTCTGTGAGCAATCACTCTAGTTGTTCTTTATAAAGCCACGGATTAACTATAAATAGTCCAATACTGCTAGATAATAATGAAGCATCTTTCTGTGAATTTGTTATAAAGTTAAATTAATTTTCTGTATAGTTTGCCGACATTTCTGACTGCAGATATCTGCCAAGAGAAGCTGTTTTGAACTGATGATTACAATGCATCTTGCAGGTATTAACATTATTTTTCTGTCCTGTAGGAAAGTGTCGTGGTCTGCGCACAGCCAGGAAGCTCCGTAATCACCGCCGTGAGCAGAAATGGCACGATAAACAGTACAAGAAGGCCCATCTGGGCACCGCCCTGAAGGCCAACCCCTTCGGAGGAGCGTCCCACGCCAAGGGCATCGTCCTGGAGAAAGTGTGAGTACCACAATTAATAAATCCATTTACCTTAAACACCTGCTGAGGAGTCAACTGAAGGAGGACGTGGTGCAGATGATTTTCACAGAATGGATCTATAGTCATGGAAAAAATGATTAAACCTTTAATTGTTCATTTTAATGCCTGGTACAACATATCTAGACATTTTCCATTGTTTTCTTGATAAAGATTTTGGTTATTATCAATTAAACCATGTTAAAATGTCAGACACAAAATAACAAAAAATTGATGTAAAAAAGACACAAAATGAAAAAAAAAATTACACAATTGTCGAACTGGACACAAATTGACCAAAAATAGATGTAAAAATGACTAAAAAGACACAAAATGACAATCATGATCAATAAAACCATGTTAAATGTCTAGATATCAGGTCTTAAATTAAACTCTCATCAGATATTGTTGTTATCATTATATTTGTCCAAACAAATGAACCTTTAGTTGAACCAGACATTAAAATGAACAAGAAACTGGAGAAACAAGGAGGTCTAATACTTTTTCCATGACTTTGTGTGAAACGTTCCATCCAGATGCTCCTGATGTTTCCCTCCAGATTATTCCATCTGTTTCCGTGTTCAGTGTGTTAACAGTGTTGTGTCTCTGGTGTTTAGGGGTGTTGAGGCTAAACAGCCCAACTCTGCCATCAGGAAGTGTGTGAGAGTTCAACTCATCAAGAACGGCAAGAAGATCACCGCCTTCGTCCCCAACGACGGCTGCCTCAACTTCATCGAGGTAAAAGCCTCCCTTTATTTATATATATATATATATATATATATATATATATATATATATATATACACACACACACACGTCCAACAGGGTGATTCTCATCAACATGCTGCAGCTCATAGCAAAACAAAGAGCATTCAATACATATTTTATTTGACCCTTTATAACATAAACAATCTAAAGTCACTGTTTAATATGAATTTATCATCTATTTGAAAAAATTTAATGTATTTTCTGACATTTTTAGACACTGAGCAACAAAATTCATTACCGTAACACATTTTTGAATAAGTAAAGGTTTTTTTTTCTTTGACAAGCTCTTAAATATGCTCAAGGGTAGCTGGTATCACCAACATGTATTTTTATTAAAATATACACATATTTTAACAATTATATCATTACTGTAACATTTAACCATTTTTTCTCACAATTTTCATTTAGATTTTGTTCTTTATACATTGTTAAAAACCATTATATTTGATTATATTCTGTTAAATTATACATTTTTAAACAAATGTATATTTATTTTTATAGTTTATTTAATATTTATTGTATATAAGTGTGGGGAAACCATGACATTTAAGAAAATGCATCTTAATTTCTAATCTTTTCCTAATCTGTTGATGCAGCTCTGTTTCTGTCTGCTGGTTCTAAATAGTTTTCTTTAATTGTTCATTTTAATGCCTGGTACAACATACTCTTCACATTTAAGAGCTGAAATCTAGACATTTAACATGGTTTTCTTGATAATGATTGTGGTTATTTATTAAACCATGTTAAAATGTCAAACAGAAAACAGCAAAATTAATGTAAAAATGTCAGACACAAAATGACAAAAAATTACACTAAATTATCGAAATAGACACAAATTGACCAAAAATAGATGTAAAAATGACAAATAAAATTAAGAAGCTGCATGAAGCTTAATTTCTAATCTTTTCCTAATCTGTTGATAATCTGTGTTTGTGTGTCTGCTGGTTCTAAACGGTCTTGAAGCTTCAGTCGGTTAGTTCTGGTGTTTAGTTTTCCTTTTCTCTCCATAAACACATGTAGTTTCCCTGTGTGACGCTGTGTGTCTCCTCTCTGTGTCTCCTGCAGGAGAACGACGAGGTTCTGGTGGCAGGTTTCGGGCGTAAAGGTCACGCCGTGGGAGATATTCCTGGAGTTCGTTTTAAGGTGGTGAAGGTGGCCAACGTGTCCCTGCTGGCTCTCTACAAAGGAAAGAAGGAGAGACCCAGGTCATAGACAGATGATGCAGGAAACACAATAAACATTTTCAATTAGAGCCTCGCTGTTTTGAGTTTTTATTTCAATGTTTGTTGCTCATATTGTTACTGTAGAGGGATTTTAAAGCATGAGAACACTTATAGAGGCTCCAGTCTGGCTGCTGAAGACCTGAGATCATTTTAACATGCAGCAGCAGCCTGATTCTTCACACCAGAAGTTATTTCTCTGCTTTTTTCTAATCACATGGAGTTATTCTTTATCTCCTGGCTGCTTGTGAACGCTCAGAACAAACACCATCAGCAGAATGTTTCTTCCTCCAGAGTTCAGCAGGGATAGAAGCACAGCAAATGATACATAAAGGCTAATTAACTAATAAACATTATTGCAGACTTCTAAAATTCATGTTTTGCTGTTGTTCCTCATTTTGTTATTTGGTTAAATGTTTGGTATAAACAGTCCTAAAAGCTTAATACGTTGTAGTTGCATGTAAAAGTTGGAAGTTTGATTTAATGTTATTTAGAAGGCTCCTTTCTTGGCACTTAAGGACACCGTACAAAAACAATCAAATTCATAAAATTCAGAACAATACAACAGGTTGGACAGGGTCGTGGTCATCAGAGGGAACAGGCAGATTAAACATGTTCTGAGTTGTGATTTCAAATGGAGGAGTGAGTCAATGTTCCTGAGTCGGGTGGAAGAGAGTTCAGACGTCATGATTAGTTTCACAGTTGTGTTTTATTTTGTAGAGGTGGTGAAATCCAGTTTAAAGAACTTAACTTTTTTGCCGTATATTCTAAATGAATAGATAATCAGCAACTAATTTGATTATCAATTAATCGTGATGGGTTTTTTTCAAGCAAAAATCCCAACGTTTCTGTCTCCACCTCCTTTATTATAAGATCCAGACATTTAATAACGTCCCCCAGAACTCAGAAAATATGATTTATTTTGCATATTTCCTGCAACTTTGTGGATGAAAAATCGTTTGCAGATGAATCAATCAAAATCCATATTAACTGTTTTGCTGTTTGTTCTGTTTCAATAGGAAAATAAAGGTGAAAGGCTACATTTACACTGCAGGATAAAAGTTTGGAAGCAAGAACAAAACAGGCCAAAAACCTTCAATGTTCTGTTTACAATAACTTAAAAAAAACAGCATGAATTCTTTGTATTTCTGGATGTGTTTACTATATGATCAGACTTTAGTTTCATTGAATTGAACCATTTTCCTCCATTGACATATGAATAAATGTTACCAACAGAAAAGAAGAAGGGCTTAGTTTTAATGTTGAGAAGATTAAGAAGAGTCACAACTTCAGTTCAAAAGTTTAAAAAAACAAATCACAGTTTGCATTATTCACTTTATCTCTTTGTCTTTGGAGAGTTTTCCTATAAATATAAAGGAAAGCCTCGTATCTGTCCTGCTGTTAGTCAGAGGAGATTACTTTGAAGAAAGCAAAATCTAAGCAAGAAAACCCCAAAAATTATAGTTTAAATGTGTTCTGATAAGTGACTCTTTATATAATCATGTTTATTTTGTTGCAAAGTAGAGCCACACAAAATGAACAAAAAGACAAAATGAACATCAAAGACACATGACATGAAATCTTAAAAGTGCAGTGTAAAAATGCACAAAATGACTTCTTGTAATTAATGTTGGTCTGCTGTTGTTGCACTGAAAACAAAAGAAATCACAGTAAGTGGTTATTTTTTATTGTTTCAAACCTTTTGTATTCCTATTAATACTGTTAAACATGCATTACAGCATGAAATATGTTAACTCTATGGAGTCTGATAGGGATAGTTTGTCCATTTTTGAATCCTTTTCATGTCATTTTGTGTCTTTTTGTGGGGTTTTTTGGTCATTTTGTGTCTGTTGTCTTTTTCAGTTATTTTGTGTCTTTCTTGTCATTTTGTGTCTTTTTTTGTCTTTTATAGCAATGAAACTATCATCTTTTTTGTACTAATCTGATCTTGTTTCCTAACGTTTGTCCTGTAGTGTAGCTGCGGTTTACTCCAGTCTGGTCTGTTCTGTTGTCTCTTATAAACTAGTCTGGAGGCTCAGTAGTAAACCTAGTTGGAGGTAAATATAGAAACAGATATCAAATCCCCATTTACCCCACAGACACACAGAGAGAGAGAGAGAGAGAGAGCTGTAGCTGAACAGCTGAAACCTGCAGATCAAAGGCTCATTAACTTCTCTTTTCTCCACAATTATCACACTTTAATGAATCTTTTTAAACACAAACCGATAAACTGATGTGTTGATCTGGTGTGACTCATGTTTCAGACAGACAGCTCTGGTTTCAGTCACAGGTCACACACCTCTTCTCCTCCTCCTCCTCCTCCTGCTCCTCCTCCTCCTGCTCCTGCTCCTCCTGCTGCCCTCTGCAACAACAACAACAACAACAACAACACACTCTCGTCTGAATGTGCAGAACTCAACAGACGAGTCGAGGAACCAAAACAACACAGAACCACAAGGTAACGAGACAGAAACCTCCAGAGAGTTCAATCTGTTTTTAGAGCAGACAGAGAGACAGACAGGCAGACAGACAGACAGACAGACAGACAGACATGTTGAACTGTGTTGGTCTCTCTCTCTTTAGTCGTCAGTTTACTGCAAATTATTTTAAATTCCTGTACAGTATTTGTAAATTGCAAATTTGGTGAAGATCACATAATATTGTTATGGCTTCGTACTTCTTGGCACTAGACATTAGTGTCCACATGGGTTAGAATACTTTCATTTAAACAAATCTCAAAGTGCTACAGGTTAAAACAGTCTCATTATAAAAAGGATTCAACTTACAGATATCACATGAAACTTCCCCAGTTTGTTATTTACATTAGGATAATATTATTTTGCATTACGAGTTTTCTGAAATTGTATGTTTAGATAAGCAAATGAGTCGTGAAATCATTACGTATACATTAATTTGCTCATATTTCCAGGACAGAAATCTGAAAAAACTAATTTCCGATTTATTATTTCATTGGGATATCTCCTTCCATCATTTCATAAATCAGAAAAGACTGTCAAAAGCTATATAAAATCAGTTTTCATCATGTTTTTAGGAACAAAATGTTGTATAAATCAGGGTATGAATGATAGTAAAAACCTTCAGAATATATTAAGGAATAAAAACTGGTCAGTTTGGAGCTGAAGTTGAGATTTATGAGACAAAAACTCATTTTTGAGTAAACGGCCGTTAAAGATTTCAAACATTCTGAATGGAAACGACCATATGAGGATAAAGTACTTTATTCACAGCAGCAACAATATAGAATATGTAAAACACATAATATTGTGCAGGAGAGTTGAAGCTTTGTAACAAATGAAGGTTTAGACCAGGGATGGTCAACAGGAGGCCCGGGGGCCACATTCGGCCCTCACTGTCACCTGAAGTGGCCCTCAGTACAACTACATGCATTTGAGCATGAAATCTTAAAAGTTCAGTGTAAAAATGCACAAAATGACTTCTTGTAATTAATGTTGGTCTGCTGTTCTTGCACTGAAAACAAAATAAATCACAGTAAGTGGTTATTTTGTATGTGTTTCAAACCTTTTGTATTCCTATTTATACTGTTAAACATGCATTACAGCATGAAATATGTTAACTCTATGGAGTCGTATAGGGATATTTTGTCCATTTTTTAATCATTTTCATGTCTTTTTGTGTCTTTGTAAGTCATTTTGTGTCTGTTGTTGTGTCTTTTTTTAGTTATTCTGTGTCTTTCTTGTCATTTTGTGTCTTTTTGGGTCATTTTGTGTCTTTTTTTAGTCATTTTGTGTCTTTTTTTGTCTTTTTTTACAGTAGGGCTCCACGCTGCTTTGTTTTCTAGTGTGGATGTCATGAATAAGTCCTGATTTGGAGCTTTTGGAGACTCCACAGGGTTAAGTTACTGCACTGTAAACATATTTAAAATTACAGTTTCATCATATCTGGTGAAGTGATGCTCCTCTATGTGGCCCTGTGCTAGTGGCCCCCTGCAGCATTTAAGTTGCCCATCCCTGATTTAAATGCTCACAGTGCTACAAGCTGCAACAGAACGATAACTTTTAGTGAATTTAGGAGAAATCTGCCAACAGATCAAATATATACAGTATGTTTATACACACAAGGTCAATAAAATGTGCGTTAACAGGGCCGGGCGTGTTTGTGGGGACATCATGGAGTATGTTCGGTTTGGGACGGAGGAAGATGATGATGAAGACGCAGCGACTCAGTTCATGATCGAACAGAGTCTGTTAGAGAGCAACAAACAGAAAGACACACAGAGAGAAACCATGACGACCACCACAGCAGACAGAAACAGGTCAGAAACAGAAAACATCTCTGGTACTCTGTTTTGTTTTGGTGAAACATGATGCAAGTTCTGCTCCTCTACTGATATATGTATTTTTTCTTCTTAGTGGTTGTTTATTGAAGTTTATATTCTCAAACTAATTGTGTTTTTTATGTCAATTTATTCCACTAAACAAAGAAAATAACATTTAAAGTGTTACATCTTTGCAGCCCCACTGCTGAATTAAAATAGTATTATTATTAATATTGTTATTACACAAATCCAAATATATGACAACAAATAATACTGTTAGTTAAACAAGTTAATTAAAAGTGTGAAAATAAATAAATCAAATGCTTTATGTTTCCTTTTAACCTGCAATTAAAACATAAACAAACAGAAAAGCTTTGTTTTTATTAATCAGATAAAAGTAATTTAAACAATATTTATTTTACACTCACTCATTTATTATTATTATTATTATTATTATTATTATTTATTATTTATTATTATTATTATTATTATTATTATTATAGTAACAATAATAATGATAAATTATATGAATTAATTTTTTTATTCATTAGTTATTCATGTATTTAAAAAAATATAGATTTGATTAAGTTAAAATCTATTTTATCAGCTGATTGATGTTAGGAAACATCTTTTTTATTGATGTAATTCTGTTCTTTTGTTTTTCTTTTCGTTCTTGTTTTTTTTATCTCATAATGTAAAGGTAACATACATATCTATAGAATTAGGAACTCTGATAAAATGCACACTGTTTTTGTTGTTTATTACTTTTGTTTTGATCACTTTTATTATGCTGACAAACTAAAACTGAAATCAGTTATTTTTCTTACACATCTGCTGCTGCTGCTGATATTTTAATGTCTCTAATCAGTTTGATGAGGTCTACACATCTGTTTTTATATTTTTATTTCAGTTTACAGTTTGTTTCACAGGGCTGAGATGGAGAAGGTGGAAAAATTTAGTTTTTAATTTTTACAAATTTTTATGCAGCAAAGTTGGAGACATTTGGTGCATAAAGTTGAATATAGAAGCTGAAGTTTTTAGTTGTAAGATGACTGAAGTTTTCACTCACCTGACTGAAAGCTCTGACAGTTGATTGATCTGGTGGGAAAACCATGCAGGGATCTGTAAGTAATTATTAACAAAGAGACTGAAGTTAATCTATAAGGAATCAGATGGTTTAGAGTTAATAATGCCAGTCTCATGTTCAGGTTTTCTGCAGCTACATTTACTTTCTTCACCCAACAGATAAAACTCTTCTGACTTTTATTGTTCAGTTTAACAGCATTTAGTTGTGTTTAACACAGTGATCTAACAGTGATCTTGTTTCCTCTCAGCTCTGGTCCTCAGTCTGAAGACAGCATCTTCACCGCTATCAGACAAGGTGAGGAGGAGGAGGAGGAGGAGGAGACAGGGAGGAGGAGGAGGAGGATTCTGTTGTGATTTTATATAAAAGAATAAAAAATAAAGTGTCCTGAGATCATTGGAACAGATTCAGGATGAAGGTTCTGGGTTTAGTGGAGGTTTAGTTCACTCACTGGTTTACTTCCAACACAGACTTTCTATAGAAATAATGAGCAATAATTTAATTTGTCACACTGTTGTTACATACAACATCCTCCTCATAAGGATATAAAAGGTTCAGGAGTTGAATATTAACTGTCTCTTGGTCTCTGCAGGTAACGAGAAGCTCCTGAAGGATCTCAGTGTCCGACAGAGAGACAAGTTTTCTCAGACGGACAGTCGAGGTTGGACTCCTCTCCACGAAGCTGCAGCTCAGAGCAACCAGAGCGTCCTGGAGCTCACCTTCAAAGGTTTCATCTCATTTATACTGATGCAGCTTCACAATTAAATACATCCAAATAAATTCTAGACTGACACAGTGGAGCTTCCTGTTCTCCAGTTTCAGGCTCAGACTGTTTGGAGAGTCGGACTCTGCGGGGTCAGACTCCTCTCTTCCTGGCAGTAGAAGAAGGTCTGATAGAAAACGCCTCCTTCCTCCTCCAGCAGGGAGCCCAGCCAGACAGCCAGGACCAGGACCTGGACTCTCCGCTGGTCCTAGGTACACCCAGCCTCAGTTCACTGATTTCTCTCACCGTTTTTCGTCCGTCCTGATCAGATGTAGACACATTTTTATTTATCTGTACCTCATTAGTATTTCTCAGTTAGTGATGCAGTGATCAGAACAACAAGTCAGAACAAAAGAATAGCTCAAAAAATGAATGAGTTGCTCAGAATTCATATTCAGATATTTAAACTCTGAGAAATTCTGTCATGGCCGACGGGTCTCCGGAAGCAGCAGACAGGTACCGTTCAGCCAGAAGGGCTGCAGCTGCTGCAGTCGCTGAAGCAAAAACTCGGGTATGGGAGGAATTCGGGGATTCTGGAAAACCGTCAGGCGACTCAGGAAGGGAAAGCAGGGCTTGGCCCAAGCTGTGCTCAGCGGGGGAGGAGACCTGCTGACCCGACCTGGGGATGTCCTTAGACGGTGGAAAGAACACTTTGAGGAACTCGTTAATCCAGCCAACACGTCCTCCGTAGAGGAGGCAGAGTCTGAAGACTCAGGGGAAGACTCATCAATATCCCTGGCAGAAGTCGCCGAGGTAGTTAAAAAGCTGCCCGGCGGCAAGGCGCCAGGGTTGGATGAGATTCGCCCTGAGATGCTGAAGGCTCTGGACACTGTTGGGCTGTCATGGTTGACACGCCTCTTCAGTGTCGCGTGGAGGTCTGGGACAGTGCCAGTGGATTGGCAGACCGGGGTGGTGGTCCCCATTTTCAAAAAGGGACCGGAGGGAGTGTTCCAATTACCGTGGAATCACACTTCTCAGCCTCTGCGGGAAAGTCTACTCCAGGGAGCTGAAAGGAGGCTCCGGCCGATTGTCGAACCACAGATTCAGGAGGAACAATGCGGTTTCCGTCCTGGCCGTGGAACAGCGGACCAGCTCTTTACCCTCAGAGACTCCTGGAGGGGTCATGGGAGTTTGCTCATCCAGTCTACATGTGTTTTGTGGACTTGGAGAAGGCTTATGACCGTGTCCCTCGGGGAGTCTTGTGGGGGGTACTGTGGGAATATGGGGCACCGGCCTCGTTGCTACGAGCTATCCGGTCCCTATAAAACCAAAGTGAGAGCTGTGTCCGCATACTTGGCACAACGTCAAACACGTTCCGGGTGGGTGTTGGCCTTGTTGCTCCTTGTCTCCGATTCTGTTCATGGTTTTCATGGACAGGATCTCAAGGAGCAGCCGGGGGAGGAAGGGATCCGGGTTGGTGACCTTAGAATTACATCTCTGCTATTTGCAGATGATGTGGTTCTTTTGGCTTCATCAGACCGGGACCTCCAGCACTCGTTGGGGCGGTTTGCAGCTGAGTGCGAATCGGTTGGGATGAAAGTCAGCACCTCCAAGTCTGAGGCCATGGTTCTCTGGGAGAAAACGGTGGACTGCCCCCTCTGGGTGGAGAGAGGTACTGCCTCAAGAGAAGGAGTTCCAGTATCTGGGGGTCTTGTTCAGCAGTGAGGGTAGAACGGAGCGTGAGATGGACAGGCGGTTTGGTGCAGCGTCAGCAGTGATGCGGGCGTTGTACCGGACCGCCGTGAGTTTTAAGAATAAACAACTTTAATCTCAGAATTCTGACTTAAATTGAAATCAATCTTTCACCTGATCATCTGACCCTCTGACCTCTGAACTCTGACCCTCCGTCCTGCAGCGATCCGTGCAGACCGCTCCGACCTGGTGAAGCTGCTGCTCCAGCGGGGCTCCAAGGTGAACCAGGAGGTCCTCCACAGGCGCCGTCCGCTCCACGAGGCCTCTCGGCTGGGTAACGCTGCGCTGGTCGACCTGCTGCTGGAGGCCGGAGCGCTGCCGGACCCTCCCAGCCACTACGGCATCACCCCGCTGGCTCTGGCTGCTCAGGGGGGACACCTGGAGGTGGTGCAGACGCTGCTGAGGAGCGGTGGGGGAGCAGATTACTCTCAGTATCCATATTTACGAAGGCCGGGACTTTAACGCGTTAATTAAGATGAATTAATTACAGGAATACAATGAAGACTGGGGCCACTCTGTCTTATAATGAGAGCTTTACCTGCGATACTTTAATATAATGATTCACAAACTGGGGGGCCGACTTATAAAAGTTATTAAAATGTTTCTTAAAAAGGGGGGAACCACTACTTTAACCCTCTGAAATCTTCGGCTACTATGTCCTTTAAAAAAATCTGTTAAAAATCTTCACCATGCCATGTTGGTATCAGTTTTATCACCGTTACCTCACCTATATGTCCTGATAGTTAATGTTTAAGTTTGACTTACTTGATAAAAATGTTGAACCCAAAAGAAACAAAGGAAACGTAAAATCTGATCTTTAAAATTATGTTTCAAAACACAGAATTTTAAATATTGCAACTATGAATCCAGGTTGCAAATATAACATATTACAGGTAAAATGAGGATAATATCTAGTTCAATATTTTATACTAAATATATTTGACAATATCTCCTATCAAAAAAAATCTGGCATGGAGTTTAAAGCCGGAACTTTAGAGGGAAGCTGATGGAGAGACTCAATGTTGCTTCATTTTTATGTCTTCAGGTCATGAAGAAGTAATGTGCAGGTGTTTTCATGGTCTCCAGAGGGTTAATACGTCATCCTGTGTGCATCTAAAGATAAAAACCTGACTGTGTTTCTGTTCTAACCTGTTTTTCTTGGTGCTGCAGGGGCAGACGTGCTGAGCCAGGCTCAGGACGAATCCTCCGTCCTGTACGAGGCGTGTCTGTCTGGAGATCCAGCCGTCATCAGACTGTTACTGGAACACGGAGCAGACGCCAACGTGGCCAGAAACACGGGACACATGCCGATCCACCGCGCCGCCCACCAGGGACACCTGGAGTAAATGTCAAACATTACAATCATCATTTGTTTGGTTTTATTCTGCTGATACAGCGTCAGATATCTGTTTCTGTGTTCAGAGCTCTGAAGATGCTGATTCCAGTCTCTGATGTGGAAGAAGTCAACGACAGCGGGACGAGTCCTCTACACGGAGCTGCTGCAGGAGGAAGCACAGACTGCATCAAGGTGGCTGAAAGTACACACAGGCCCATCAGGGAAAATGATTAATGTCCCAGAAATAATTGCAATAAATTATATTATTGTCATTTTAAGACCATTTAATACCACAGATAAAACAATCTACAGTGGCCCTGAGAGTTCACAGCGCTTCAACTTAAGAAAACACAACAACAACTGAGAAAACATCAATTTGACAACACAAGAGCAGCATTTAGAAAACGCTGTAAAGACCACAACACAACAGAAGTGTTTCCAGAGGACACTTAGAAGTGATGCACACGTCTGGACACACTTGTGATTTTATCAAGTTATTTCAATATCATGATATTTTCATGTTATAACGTGATATATAGCGTTAGCCCGCTGGCCCGTATCAATCACATTGCAGTTAAAGAAATCAAATAAATGAATGAAACACGTTTTAGTTTGTTCTCTCTCAACAACGCTAAGGTGGTCTGGGTCTTGCTAGCCTGCTAACACTAGCATGCTATCGATCGCCGGCTAACGCTAGCATGTCCAGACATGTGCACCTATTTTAAGTGTCCTCTGAAAACTCTTCTGTTGTGTTGTGGTCTCTGCAGCGTTTTCTAAATGCTGCACTTGTGTTGTCAAATTGATGAAAATGTTTTCTCAGTTTGCTTGAGTTTTGCGTTTTCTTAACTTGCAGTTGCTGTGAGCTCTCAGGACCACCGTAACAATGATATAATTTCAGAATAACTCACGTAAACCCTTTCAAAGAGCAACAAACTTCTAACTGTGTGTGTGTGGAGGAGCTGATTGAGCCCCGCCCGCAGAGAAACTCACAGTCACACAGAGCCGAGGAACAGACAGAAGCAGCACGAACAGAAAAGACACTGAAGTTAATATTAGTTGCAATTACCCTTAAAGGAATGGAAACAGACAAACAAAAGGGTTCTTCAACCTTGTTTTTCATTTGACCTGAAAAGTAACTCTTCTGCCTCAAATGACTTGATTTCATCCATTATTAGTGTTATGCATGATATATTATACATCACACAGTAATTTCTATCGCTTTAAATAAAGCAGAAATATATAAGTATAAAAATACTATATCGGCCAACATATCGATTTTGGATGAATTTTCCCTATAAAATCTGTATCGGCATCAGTCTCAAAATATCCCATATCAGTTGGACTAATAATATAATAAACTGTCTAATTTATAACATAGTTTATTGCCATACTTCTATATCTCTGCAGTCTTAAGTTTATTGTTATTAAACCTTCACATGTGAGAAGCTGAAACCAGCAAATGTTTTGGAATTTTTGCTTGAAAAATGACTTAAATAATGAATAACTCATCAAGATACAGTTGCCAATCATTTTGTTTTTGCATAGAAACTGTTGTGTGTTGTGTCATTTCTTGGAGAGTTCTCGTCTCTGATGATCACCTGAACGTCTCCTGGTCCCCCATCAGGTCCTGCTGGATGCAGGTTATGACCCCAATTTCATGCTCCATTCCTGGGTACGGCGTAACTATGACGACGAGAGGAGGTCGGCGCTCTTCTTCGCTGTTTTAAACAACGACGTGGCGTCATCGAGGATGCTGCTGGAGGCCGGAGCCATGACCAACCAGGACCCCGTCAAATGTCTGCAGGTACCAGGAGTCTGTATGTAGACCTGTCACCATAACACGTTTATTAGGACGATGTATTCTCCCAGAAACTATCAGGACAAATGATAGTATCGATGTATCGATGTAGTTTTAGTTTTATAACCAAATTAGAGCATAATAAGTTCATCCTTTTCCACAGCAATGCATTTTACAATCTGGAGAATATTAAACATTGGAATTGAAAAAGAAATATTAAAATATCCTAGATAAATAAAACAATAATAAATAAACTACAACCCAAAACAAATAAAATGGACTTTCAGGCTGTTAACAAAACATTGCAATGAGATGAAAGAGAGTTTATATTCACCTATTTTAAAGTCTCAGAATGGATTCTCAGATTCTTCTCCTGGTTTATAAATCTCTTCCTGGTCTTAGTCCAGCCTGTTTATCTGGTTTATTTCATCCTGTGAACCCTGGAGGACCCTCAGGTCTTCTAATAATATTAAGTCTTTTAATAATATTAAAGTTAGAACATAAACCCCACCTGAAGACCTGAGGCCTCAGAGACGCTGTTACAACATCTTCTCATATATATATATATATATATATCACCATGCTCTATTTTTTAATTATTTATATATTATATCTACTTTTTATCTAGCTTTTTTTACTTTTTATTAAAAGTATTAAAAGTAAATAATATAATTATTTACTTAAAAAAAAAAATCTTACCTTACTTTATTTTTATTTACTTGATCTAATTAATGTCTAAGCTGCCTCCAGTGTTTCCTCAGTTTGAGCTTTGTATATAATTATTATATAATTATAATGGGATGGAGGGTGTTTGCTTGTTTCTATGTTTTAACATTATTATTATTTTCCTTTTTATGTGAAACATTTTGTGTTACATTTCTCTTGTAAGAAAAGTGCTATACAAATAAAGTCTGATTAATTGATTGATTAAACATTATGTATTATATTACTTTATTATTAAAATAACATAAACAGCTGGAATGGCTGCTTAGGATTTTTTTTTTCAGTAATTCATGCTGCCTGTCAAACATTTGAAGCTTTACTTTAAACACAAAAAAGCACAAAAAGTCACGCATGTAAACGACAATATATTGAGTCCAGAAAAAAAATATTGTGTCCATTTTTATATATCAAACAATAAGTTGATATAGTAATTATGGTGGCAGGACCAGAACAACTTTTTAACCAACAAAGTGAGGAGATTTTTGTGAAGTGAGGATATTTAAATGGTCCTTTAAAGGCTGTTTGAGGGTTCAGACCTGGTATTTCTTGTGTCTTTCAGATCGCTCTGCATGTCGGTAACTACGAGCTGATCGACCTGCTGCTGAGGTTCGGAGCCAACGTCAACTATTACTGCAAAGTCAACACGACTCACTACCCGTCAGCGCTGCAGTACGCACTCAAAGACGAGGTGAGCTGCTCTGATCCTGTTCTAGTTCTTATCAATAAAGGCAGGTACAGCATCATCTCAATAAACCAGAATATGATGTCAAAGTCCATTTCCAGTAGTTCAAGTCAACCAAGTATTGAGTCATATAGATCAGTAGTTCTCAACCTTTTTGAGTCGTGACCCCCAATTTAACATGCATGTTGTCCGCGACCCCCACTCACTGAACACAATCTCACACGCACAGTTCAGATCACACAAAAAAGAAACAAAATGACCACAAAAAGACACAAAATGACTAAAAAAAGAAACAAAAAGACAAAAAAAAGACTAAAAAATACAAAAAAATGACAAAAAAATGACAAAAAAAAGGCACAAATTGACCACAAAATGATTTTAAAAAAGACACAAAATGGCCGAAAACAAGACACAAAATGACAAAAAAGACACAAAATGACAAAAAAAGACACAAATTGACCAAAAAAAGACACAAAATTACCAAAAAAAGACACAAAATTACTAAAAAAAGACACAAAATGACCAAAAAAGACACAGAGTTACCAAAAAGACACAAAATTATTGAAAAAAGACACAAAATTATTAAAAAAAGACACACAATTATTTAAAAAAGACACAAAATGACAAAAAATAGACAAAATGACAAAAAAAGACATAAATTGACCAAAAAAAAGACACAAAATTACCAAAAAAAGACACAAAATTACTAAAAAAAGACACAAAATGACCAAAAAAAGACACAGAGTTACCAAAAAGACACACAATTATTGAAAAAAGACACAAAATTATTAAAAAAAGACACACAATTATTTAAAAAAGACACAAAATAACAAAAAATAGACAAATGACCAAAAAAGACATAAAATTACCAAAAAAAGACACAAATTCACCACAAAATGATAAAAAAGACACAAAATGACAAAAAAATACACAAAATGACAAAAAAGACACAAAATGACAAAAAAAAAGACACAAATTGACCAAGAAAAGACATAAAATTACCAAAAAAAGGACAAAATAACCAAAAAAGACACAAAAAGACTAAAACACATGAACACTTTAACACAGTGGAGACAGAGCTGACTTCCAAAATGATTTGGCGACCCCCAGAAATCATCTCGCGACCCCAACTGGGGTCCCGACCCCAAGGTTGAGAACAGCTGATATAGATGACAGACTGTTCAGAGGACAACATTTACATATTAAACAGACTTTTTAAAATTGGTCTTTAGTAATATTAGAATTTTTTGAGACACTGGATTTTAGGTCATCATGAACCCTCTGGGACAACTAGGGACATTTTCAGCCATATTTGCACTTTTGTTTTGTCAATCATTTTGGCTGTAATATTGCAAATGGCATGACTTTTTGGAAGTTTTTTTTCATGATATATTTTGTCATTAAAATTTCAATTTTTCTAATGTATCTATAATACACTGTGTACAAATGTACTCCCCTTTCAGACCCTTCAGGCTGAAAATGTCCACGGCGGAAGTTGTTTATGAGGTTTATGCAGAAAAAAGTAGAAACAAATATTAATCTGTACAGTTTTCATGGTGTTTTTTTGGAAGTGGAATTATAGTGGGCCCAGAGGGTTAAATGTCAGCCATAATCATAATTAGAAGAAATTAAATAAATGAAGACATGAAATGTTTCATTCTTTGTGTAATGGATCTAAATAATAATAATAATAATAATAATAATAGTTTATTATATTTTTTTACTTGTTTATTTGCTTATATTTCTAGTTTATACTGCTGTTTACTATTTATTGTTTTTTGCTGCTGTAACACTTGAAATTTCCCCGCTGTGGGACTAATAAAGGAAATCTTAAACTTAATCTTATAATGTGTTATTTCCACTTTTTGTATTAAATTACTGATTAGTGCTGGGCGATATGGACCAAAAGTCAAATCCAGATATATTTAGGCTGAATATTGATATACGATATAAATCTCAATATTTTTTTATCACAAAGTGAGAGTAAATGTTCAGTCAAAGTCAAATATGACATGTCACAAGTAGTTTTATTGGAACCGTTTATTTAAGTGAACATAAATACTCTATAACAAATCAAAGCTCCATAAAGTGCACATTTAAATAAAAAAAATATCTTAAATAAAAATAGCCTGTGAAATAAAATAGGCCAATATTTTGCTGAAATTAATATATTTATATGAGAAAAGAATAATGAACATTACAAAATAACTAAATATGACAAACCCTAGTAAGGGCAGCATTTATATAAAAAGAAAGAAAAAAATGCAATATATCGATATATGTGATATGGTCTAATTCCATATCACATTTAAAAATATATCAATGAATTGATATATCGCCCAGCCATTTTACTGACATAAATAAACTTTTCTATGATATTCTAATTAATTGATTACACATTGCCCTGTGTGTGTGTGTGTGTGTGTGTGTGTGTGTGTGTGTGTCAGGTGGTCTTCAGGATGCTGTGTAACTATGGTTACGACGTGGAGCGCTGCTTCGACTGTCCCTACGGCAACGGCTCCCACATCCCCGAGGACTACGAGGGCTGGACTAACACTGTGATCAAAGACACCATGGTAACCAAGAGTTAACGTCAGAGAACTGTCTGTCTGAACAAAACCAGGAGCTTTTCACATTACAACTAATAACCTTCTAACTCCTTACAGAATACTTTAGATTAGGCCTCAATCACAAGTCAACTGTTATATGTTGCAGTTATTTTTAGTGGTGGAACGTAACAATTACTTAAGTACAATTTTGAGGGTACTTGTACTTTACTTGAGTTTACAGTCATAGAAAGAAATATTAGACCACCTTTGTTTTCTTCAGTTATTTGTTCATTTTAATGTCTGGTTCAACTAAAGGTTAATTTGTTTGGACAAATATAATGATAACAACAAAAATAGCTGATAAGAGTTTAATTTAAGAGCTGATATCTAGACATTTAACATGGTTTTATTAGTAATAACCAAAATCATTATCAAGAAAACCATGGACAATGTCTAGACATCAGCTGAGAGAGGACCTAAGACTGAGCCCTGAGGAACACCTTCAACTGATTTTGTTTACTGATAATAGCCAAAATCATTATTAAGAACTTTATTAGCCTGAACATTATTTTTACTGCAACCAACATCAAATATGTCTTTGTTAAATTGTAAAGATCAAAACAAAATTATGATGAATGGTATGCATTTATCTTTGTCATAAATCGTATTTTGTGCTCACGTTCATTTTAGCCGTAACTAAACCCACGTGACCCAGGTTGACTCAGGTGTAGAGTGTCTGCAGGTGACTCCTCCCACCTTGACTTGACGTGTCACCTGTCCTGTCAGTGCAGTTCTGTGAGGTGATCACCGTCTCGTGGCTGAAGCACCTGTCAGGTGAGGTGGTGCGCATGCTGTTCGACTACCTGGACCACGTGACGCTGTGCTCCAAGCTGAAGGCGGCGCTGATGGAGCAGAAGCAGTGGCCCGACATCTGCAGGCTGCAAGGTGAGCTCAACCATAGATATCTATGAGATTAACCATAGATATCTATGAGCTCAACCGTAGATATCTATGGTTAAGATCAACCATGAATGGTAACTCTGAATTATGTCCCTGACGGCCCCTCATATATTTACATGTGTTTTCTTAAGTCAAAGTGAAAAAATATTGATCAGGTCATTTAGGTGAGAGGTTGTGCTGAAAAAATGATACCAACATGGCATGCTGAGCATTTATAAGTGGCAGAAGGAAAAGTATGCAAACACTCACAAAATAGCCCAAGACTCCAAAGGGTTAATCTGCCCCCGTTAACCCTTTATCAGGTAAAGAACTATATTTGGTAACTTCAGGTAATATTTCGAGAAAAAAAGTTGCAAATTTACTAGGTTAAAGTGGCAAATCTACAAGAAAAAAAAATCGCAGATTTAAGAGATTTAAAGTGGCAAATCTGTGCGAAAAAGTCACAGATTTAAAAGAAAAAAGTGGGGAAAAAAGCAACTTTTTTCTCCCAGATTCACCACTTTAACCCTTAATAGGACACTATTTGAAATACTTGCAAATTCCAAATTTCAACCCTAGAGAATATTGGAGGATATTACATACAGCCAGAATGTGTAAAAAAACATACAGACCCGGGGGAGGGGGGTAATATTTTGAGAAAAAAGTTTGAGAGATTAAAGTGGCAAATCTACGAGAAAAAAATGCGCAGTTTCATGAGATTTAAAGTGGTGAATCTGGGGGGAAAAAGCTGCTTTCCCCCCACTTTTTTCTCGTAAATCTGCGACTTCTTTCGCGCAGATTTGCCACTTTAAATCTCTTAAATCTGCGACTTTTTTTTCTTGTAGATTTGCCACTTTAATCTAGTAAATTTGCAACTTTTTTCTCAAAATATTACCTGAAGTTACCAAATATAGTTCTTTGCCTGATAAAGGGTTAATCAACCTTTTTATTCACTCATTCCTCTACAGAAAACGCCCGCTGCCTGCAGCATCTGTGCCGCCTGCGGATCCGGCGCTGCCTCGGTCGTCTCCGTGTCCGGTCTCCGGTCTTCATGAGCTTCCTGCCGCTGCCGGAGCGTCTGAAGGACTACGTCCAGTACCGGGAGTACGACCTGTACGGCCGGCAGAGCGGCAGGCCGCCCCGCTGACAGCAGAATCATTACATATGAACATTTAAAAATACATCCACACATTAAAATCACTTCTTCTGTCTGTTATCTCACTTTCATCTTTTCATCTTAACAGACTTAAATGTATTTTTCTAATAAAAACTTCCTTCCCCTCCCTGAAAGAGTGTTTTTATTGCCTCTGATCATGAGCATTATGATGATTATTATTATTGAATAATGTGTTTCAAAAACACACCAACTGTCCTACACACAGTCATGGAAAAAAATATTAGACCATTATTTCTTCAATTTCTTGTTCATTTTAATGTCTGGTACAACTGAAGGTTAATTTGTTTGGACAAATATAATGATAACAACAAAAATAGCTGATACGAGTTTAATTTAAGAGCTGATATCTAGACATTTAACATGGTTTTATTGGTAATGATTTTGGTTATTATCAATAAAACCATGTTAAATGTCTAGATATCAGCTCTTAAATGAAACTCGTATCAGCTATTTTTGTTGTTATTACCTGAGGGAGAACAGTTATTCCCAGGAGGAGCTGGACGTTGTGGCTGGGGAGAGGGATGCCCTGCTTAGCCTGCTGCCCCTGCGACCCGGCCCCGGATAAGTGGATGAAAACGGATGGATCATTACTAAATTGATGCTTTGTGATGTCATTTTTGTGAGAAAGATTGACCCGATGACGTGCACTACAACAGACGTCATAGAAAAATCTTATAGAAAAATTCTACATTATTTTTACATCCCAATTACTAAAAACGAGAACGAGAGGGTCGCCTCAGTGCGACTATCAGTGCGACTGGATGGATAGATAATAACATTTGCACAACAGTTAGTTCAACCTCCACAACATTTAGTCACTTGTGTTCATCATAGTAGCAGTTTCTCCTTCCAACACATTACAAATGCTTTTGGACATGCATCAAGTGCTTTCATACGACTCTCTGCTGTTTAATAACTTTATTATTTGTCTTTGTCATGTCAGTCAAAATTAACTATACTAGTGAATGCTGGATAGTTACTCCATATAAAACTAATAGTCCTCATCTCATTGCTTGGTAACGCTTTATATTAAGGTCCTTGTAATAACCATTAATTAAAAAGTAATAAGGCCCTTGTAAGTCCTTACAAGATGTTTATTAACATTATTGTGTGTTTATAAGCTTATATAAGTGTTAATAATGGCATTACAAACACCCATGACCCACCCATTATGTCTTTGCCATGCCTTTATTAATCTTATTTTGTTTGCTTATTGACATTAAAATATACTTTATTGCTCATCTATTATAAGTTAACTATAAGTTAACTATGCTTTTTGCAACTACCGGATCTAAAGCGAGAACAATGCCTTATTACTTGTTAATTAATGGTTATTAAGGAAACATTAAACATTAGTTGAACCAATGATAAGCCACTTCTCTACAATCACTCAGAGCTGAATCCATAATCCATAAACACTTTACAACATATATGAACCAGCAGGACATAGTGAGAACAGAAGATCTAAGTTTCTTGTTAAACCTTATTAAATTCTATAACTTTTTATAAAGTGCTCCAACAGCAATAAGAGAGGGTGGAAACAGAGAAACTATATGAAGCACCAAAGCAAAATGAAAAGCAGGATCATGTGTTCAACATCAACAGAGGTGTTCAGTTTCTGTTGTTTGAGCAGTTTTCAGCGTCCACAGCTTCAAATCAGCTCCGGAGCATTTATTCTGTAGGACAGAGCTGAGCTGATCTGATGCTTGTGTTTACAGTTTTTCTCATGTCACTATTTACATTTGCTCAACAGTTAATACATTTCTCAAAACAACTAGTACGAACTGCAAAACCTTGTTGATAACCTGTAACCTCTAGCCTGGGTATACCCAGACTGCCTTGCGCGCTCGAATTTAATTTCGAACTGCGAAAGGGTCTGGAATCCAGGAAGGATTCTTAGCCCTGTTTTAGGGATCCAATCACAGAGCGGGGAGGGACGGCAAGACGATGACGCGTACTACTCTACTACTATAGCCCCGCTACCGCGGACAGCGGAGCCCCCAGAGACCCGCAGCAGCTTGATTATTGCCCATAAAATCAGTGGATGTGTGGCTGAATGACATGAGGGGGAATAAAGCGTGAAAATAAATAATCTTGCAGAAAGCGAGAACTGGAGAAGCAAAGCAGCAGCAACACTCTCTCACAGACACACACACAACAAACATCCATCTCTGTTGCTCTACTACGTCATCTGGTATAACTGATCTGATTGGCTAAGAGCTACCTACAGACGCTTTGATAGACATTCATAGCGTCCAATAAACGGCTCTGGAGGATCGTAAACCACACCTCCTCTACGGAGAAATACATTGCTAGTTGCCAGACTAGACCTCATTTGAGAATAGTCTGGTGTTAGCCAGGCTATGTAACCTCAACATTTTGACAAGATGTGAGCAGCAGAAAGAATAAAACTCTTTAATATGTGAACAAAGTTGAGTGTCTCCCCGTCCTCTTACACAGGCTGAAGTAACATCATATACAGGAGCATCTCAATGAATTAGAATATCATAGAAAGTTTATTTATGTCAGTAGTTCAATTCAAAAAGGTGAAATAACACATTATATAGATCCATTATACACAGAATGAAACATTTCATGTCTTTATTTATTTAATTTCTTCTTATTATCATGATTATGGCTTACATTTAATGAAGACCTGAAATTCACTGTCTCAAAAAATGTGAAAACAAAGTCTGTTTAATGTGTAAATGTTGTCCTCTGAAAAGTCTGTCATCTATATGACTCAATACTTGGTTGGGACTGTTTGACTTGAACTACTGGAAATAGTCTTTTCTATGATATTGTCATTTATTGAGACGCACATATACTTCCACTTCTGTTCAAAACCTGTCTCAGCCTGTTTGACCTAGATACAAGTGACGTCATGCTCAGAATAAATTCCCATTGGCTCAGATGAAGGTTTGTTCAGCGTCACCTCTTGTTTTATCCTCATTTCAACTCTGATTGTGGAGCAGGAAGGAAGATCTCTGTTTCTCTCTTCAGACAAACACACAAAGCTTCACTCTGGTAAATCTTCAGACGGTCACAATGCAGATCTTTGCTGCTCTGGTTCTCCTGGGAACAGCCCTGCATGGCGCTGCACCAAGTGAGTTCACATTGTTTTGTTGCTTTATTGTGAAAGAAACAAAATGCTTCATGTCTTTCTATACTGTATTTATGAGTTTCAGCGTTTTAAGATAGTCTATGATGTTTGTTTCCTGGACTTCTGTGTATATTATAGAAATATTAAAAAGTAACAACCCATCATCTTAAAGTTGACGTTAGTAAATCCTGTCTGTTCACCTCATTGAATGATCCCTATAAACTTTAGTTGAACTTTTGTAAAGAGGGATAGTCAATACTCTAATCCTGAAAAGGGCACAAGTGTGTTTTCATCAACTTTATATCTTTTATTTGTGTCATTATTTTATATTATCAGGACCATTAAGACCGATACGGTCTGATCATGTTAATGTTAAAATGGTGCGCAACAACTACACCTGACTGCAGGGTGAGATTCTGGGCGGAGCTTAACGTCCGTTGAGGTGGGTGGAGTCAAACGGTGAGGTGGGTGGAGTCAAACGGTGAGGTGGGTGGAGTCAAACGTTGAGGTGGGTGGAATCTGTTAGATTTACTCAATGGCACCACTTATTGATGACAGCCGTGAAGCACATTTCTGTTATTATTATTATTATTGGCCACATATAAACAAATAAGGAGCATATTTACGTGGTTAGTTATCAGAATTAAACAGAAATACATATAAAACAAAATTAGATAATGTAATAGCAGTGATACCACAGCATGTGGTGCACATAGTGCAATAACAAGATGTCAGTAAAAATGTGAAAATGACAAATAAGGAATTTCAAAGCGGCATTAAAACTCAAAAAAGGCTATTGTCATTCCCACTTCCATCATGCCAAAATAGTTTGCATCCTATTGAAGTCTATTGTCGAGTTTTTTTTTCCTTTAGTGAATTCTAGTAAAATATGAGTCATTGTTTATTTTGATAAATGTAATAACTTTATCTATCCTGATTCATAATGTTATTATACTGTATCATTTGTAACATTTGACTTGTACTAGAAAAATTCTGTCAGACACACTGACAAGGTGAATGTGCTTTGAACATCAGGTTAAACCACTAAAGAGATCAAAGACTGAGGTGACTTTAACATCATCTTTATTATACTGAACACAATTAAAAATCACAGCTAACATATTTATAAAAAAAATAACAAACTGAATTAAAAATCACAGCATATAAAAACCTCTATTAAACAACATAACACACTACTGTCTCTATATGTCAAAGAAAATAATCAGACATAAATGACATGATACTTAAAAATGGATACATAGGCATTCACCATCTAAGCTGACATTTGTATATAATAACGTTACTATGTGTAAGTAATTTTAAATCAATTGGGATTACGGACAGCGCCACTTGATTGAACTCCAATTGGCCGCTACAGTAATCACTGGTGTTTTGATGATGATTGGTCAAATGGGTGGTGCAGTAATTCAGCTAGTTGTTCATTTTAATTTAACGTTATACACTGTATAATGTGAATGTTACAAAGTCAATTCTGCACAAAGACAGTCTTACTTACTTCCATGGTTGATAAAATGTGTACTGCAAAAAGATGAGATCACTGGAGCTAAACGACTCAAGTACCCCTGAACCTCAAATGACTCCACCCACCTCAACGTTTGACTCCACCCACCTCAACCTCCGTAGAGCTCCGCCCCGAATTGCACCCTGCAGTCGGGCTTCTCGCGCGCAACAGTCCAGGCCACATTTAGAAAAATAACTTAAAAAACAACCTAAAAAGACTTTTAAACTTTAAGGTTCTTGTTCATAATTATATTTAGTGCTCTAATACAAGATATAAGTGTTTTACGGTTGTTTCTTATATAAAGTGTGTCATTATTATCCCATCTGTGCCCGCGACTGAAATGTTTATATGTCTATATATATATTGTCTTTTTGGTACATGGGACTGATGTTTTTGCACTAGTGTCCATTATAATTTCAGGGAAAAACAGGAGTCCAATGTATCCAAAGACCTACAAGGAGCATAATTAAGTGTTTGGTATCTTTATGAACTCTGAACAAGCTGAATATAAAAGTATATGCACATATGCAGTGAAAAAAAACGTTTTAATTTTTATTTTTTATCTGAAAAGTCAGTTGATATCGTTGTTTTCCTACTGAAGCCAAACAACTTTCTGCTTTGTTGGTACAATATTTGATATTGTTCAGTAATGTGTCTAAATAGAATAACTTAGACTGTAACATGATATGTTTTACATTAATTGATTAATTATTTTTGTATTTATTACAGTGTAAAACAGATTTTTAGAATGTCTCAAATGTGTTGTCATTTGATTCTTAATCATCATTCATTATTTTGATTCAGGAAAATAAGATTGTTAAGTGATTTATAAAACTGTGATATAAAAACTGAAATGATGACTTGTTTTTTCTTACAGTGACTCACTCTGTGATGACTTTCTTCACTGGATCGTCTCAAGTCCCAAACTTCCCAGAGTTTGTGTCTGTTAGTTTGATCGATGAGATTGTGGCAGTGCACTATGATAGTAACAGCAGGAAATCAGAACTCAAACAGGAGTGGATGAACAGAGTCTCAGAAGATGATCCTCAGTACTGGCAGAGGGACACTGAGGATAGATTTAATACCCAGCAGGTCTTCAAAAACAACATTGAAGTTGCAAAGCAGCGCTTCAACAACACTGGAGGTTTGTTTATGTTTCACTTTCTACTGATAAAATGTTGTTTATTGTGTTGTATATTTTTATATTTTCATTCTGTATTTTAGTACACAGATGTTAACACACACACACACACACACACACACACACACACACTCTCACACACACACACACACACACACCCCATTGTCAGATGAAAGTGTTTGACAGCTTTTCTTGACTGAAACCCAGTCAGACACTGAGACTAGTGGATGCTGCTATACTACATGGATACAGTGTTTGTGTCCATCCCATAATAACCAGCAGAGATTATTAACACTTTATCTCCACTAGATTAGATCAGAGTAACTCTACTGAACTGCCCACAGAGAGTCGCTCCATAATAACTCTACTGCAGGAACCTGTTGATCTCAACAGTTTAACAACACACAGCTGATAGAGGAACATTACTGCCTGGTTTCTCAAAGTGTGGAGCCGGGACTGTAAAGGGGACACAGGCTGCTTCTGATGGGTCCTCATATGAGAGGAGGAGCGGTTTGTTTTAATAAAGCTGCTGACAGGACGACATAGTGAACGTCTCATTCAGATCAGAGGTTTAAAGAGTTTAACAGCTCCACTCTACCTACTAATACACAGTGTGTCCATCCCATAATATACCTGTATATGTTGTAGAAGGACAGATTATATTTGTTTATTTCACTTCACCACAGTGTGTGTAGGCCATAATATATGTATATAGTGCTGAAACAATTAGTCTATAAACTGTTTGGATGATCAACAGAACTCACACGCTTTGATAATCAAATAATCATTTAAGTCTTTTATTCAGCAAAAAAGTTTCTCGTTCCAGTTCCTCAAATATGAGCATGATCTACTTTTCTCTGTTTTATATCATTTTATGTTAAATACTGTTCAGTGTTGGTTTGATGAAAGAGCAATTAGAAGATTTCTCCTTTTGCTCTGAGGACTTCTGACTGTCCTTTTTTCATAATTTTCTTACATTTTACACTGTAAACAATTAATGATTAATTGAATAATAGTCGTGGTGGTCTCAGTGGAGACAGTGTGTCTCTGTGGTTAAAGAAAAGAGGATATGAAGTGTGTTAGGATGTCCCTCTGTTTCCCAGCAGTCTCTGCCTCTCTGTCTCTCTCTAAGACGTCCACACTGTCCAGATGATGGCTGGCTGTAAGTGGTTGTCATGGAGACAATAACAGCAGGAGGTGTAGATTCTGTGTCTGAGTGTCTGTGGATCAGTGTGTCTCTGTGGTAAAGATGTGATATCAGCTGGTGATAGATGACTGGGCTGTGATCTCACTCTGGTTTACTGCAGTGTCTCTGTCTCTCTGTCTCTCAGGTGTCCACATACTCCAGGTGATGTATGGCTGTGAATGGGATGATGAGACTGGTGAGGTCAAAGGTTATAATCAGCATGCTTATGATGGAGAAGACTTCTTATCATTGGACCTGGAGACAGAGACATGGGTCGCTCCACAACAACAGGCTGTCATCACCAAACACAAGTGGGATAATAATAAAGCGCTGATGGATCGGTACAAACACTACTTCACCCAGGAGTGTCCTGAGGATCTGAAGAAGTTTGTGAACTTCGGGAGGAGCTCTCTGCTGAGAAAAGGTAGAGTCACATGACCTGATGTAGTTTAATGACCACGACAATGTTAATATGCCTTCTGTGTTTCCAACCATAAGTAACATTACAATAAATATAAAGCATACAGAGGCTGAATCTGTCTCAGTTTAAACACATTTCTTTTTCTCTCTCGTCTCTTTATTTCTCTGACTCCACACATTTATCCCCACTCGTCTGTCTCACACTCACTGTCCACTGCACTCTTTAATCTGTCTCACCTCTCTTCATCTGTTTCTTCCCTTCAGTCTCTGTTAGAGACTATGAAAGGGCAGAATATCACTTTGCCTTCGCGGGCTCACTATGAACGCCCTAAGGCGAAAAGCAGGCAAAGATCTTTCCGGCTATATAGTGGGATGTATTTGCATTGTATACATACTGTATATATAGTGTATTAAGGTAGTGATAGTAATAAAGAACCTATAAACTGTGTTTCTCTTCTCTCTGCAGACCTTCCCTCAGTGTCTCTCCTCCAGAAGACTCCCTCCTCTCCAGTCAGCTGCCACGCTACAGGTTTCTACCCTGACGGAGCCATGATGTTCTGGAGGAAAGATGGAGAGGAGCTTCATGAGGACGTGGACCTCGGAGAGATCCTCCCCAACCACGATGGATCCTTCCAGATGAGTGTTGACCTGGACCTCTCATCAGTCAAACCTGAAGACTGGACCAGGTACGACTGTGTGTTTCAGCTGGTTGGTGTGAAGGAGCACATCTTCACCAGACTGGAAGAAGAAAAGATCAGGACCAACAGAGGTGAGACTTCTATCTGTCTTTGTTTTGTTTCCACTTTCTTCTATCTAGTTTATTATATATAATTTTAACACTTAGATCAGAAATCGTTCTGCTGTTCACTTGTCCTGTGAATAGTGTTACGACCCGGCTTGATTTTGAGAGCAGTAACATGTGAAAAGGGTATAGAAATGAAGGTGGAACGTAAAACTGGGAGGTTCTGGTTAAATCAGGTTTTTATTAACCAGTAAGAGAAGCTTTTACAACAAAATCTAACAAAAAGAGGCTGTATGGGGCTGACAATATGCAATACAATATACCAGTAAAATAAGGCATCCAGGCAACCTCACAGCTGAATTTACATAAATGCAGAATGATGCAGGGAAACAATACAATAAATAAAGAAACGGCAGGCAGCCGTAACAATAGTTTGAATGACACTAAAGTTAATCTTGAATCTCTCTTCTGCTTTAAGTATTAAACCAATACATTTACCCACTTCTGCACCCAGAATTATTACCACAGTTTGTTTTGTGTTGCCTGTCCAATGTTTGCTTAAGTTTAAGTTGAAATAAAAAATAAATAAATAATAATCCAAAAATAATTTATCATAAAAAATTTTTTTTTTAGGTTTTTATCACTTTTTGAAAGTCAATTTTAGTTTTCATATCACATTCAAAGTATATATAATCTACAAATTTTTTTTAACCTTTTAATTTGTATCCACAGTTCAGAGAGAATACTATATAATAATCACTGTATTGACTGAACTACTGGCCAGTTTTAGAGGCTGAATAATGGAATAATTTAATAAATATATGAAAGAACGTATCTATCAGTAAATTAGTCAGAATCAAGTTTATTGGCCGAGGATGTTAACATTCAAAACGGAGTTTGTGTCAAAAACCCACATATGAGACAGAAACCAACACAGACATGCAGCTAAACAAAGACAACAAAGTTATAGACGAGAATGAACAAACAACAAATAGATACAGTAATAATATACAGATAAGAAGGGATAAATAATAACAATAGCAGAACGAATTAGAAAATTTCCTCTGAGTAAATAGTGAAAGGGCCACGGGGGCTACTGCCGGTGTGTGTACACTATAATGAGGTTCTTCAGAGATTTCAAACAATTAATACTAGTAATGTTATGATACTATATTATATACAAGGAGCACACCTACAACAAGCATTGCTTTTCAAGTATTTATTTATACAGCAACCTATGAACTTTAACCTCAAAATGTGTGTGTGTGTGTGTGTGTGTGTGTCTGGTTCTCTCTTTCTGTGAGAGATACAGCAAAGGATCAAAGGCTTTGGGGTCGACCAATCAGAGCAGAGCAATCAACAGAATTAACTGCCGCTGTAGAATGTTCCGGCACAGTGACAGCAGCGAGAGGTAGACAGACTGGAATTTCTGGCCTCGAACAGAAAGCATTTTTGGCGAAACCATAATACCTATCATTGATCCGACTTCACTTTGAGCATCCTGAGTTCTTCCTGAACCTCTACATATGTTTTTTTGTGAAGAAAAATGAAGAAATAGCTTTGTAAGAGCGATCTGAAAAACTGTTAAATATGCTTTTATTCAGTAATCTTCCTGCGTTTTTAATATGGGAGCCAATGAGGCTGTTGGTGGTGTTGGTGGATCATCTGTGCGTCCTACGCCCAAACTATAACTCTGACAGCTTTACCAGAGGATTGTGAGGGAGAAGACTAATTTTCCTACGTTTCTATGTATAAATTATTTCTGTAGAGTGGAATTTGCGGCCTGGAGCGCAGTTTTCAAATTTATTTTTTGACAGTTTTTTCTCTCCCTCTACACTCTGGCGATGATGTCACACACTGTGACACGAACATTCCGTGCAATACACACCCATTATAATCTCAGAATTTCTCCAAAAATGATCATGGTCATTGAACAGGGATTGATAAAAAACTATATGACCTATCGAAACGTGGATTAATACACCGATACACAAGACTTGTGTCTACTGTTTACAGTTTAAATGGAGTCTCTAGGTGAAATTATGCTATTGCTGTAGGGGCCAGTGCTCGGTGCGATTGCCCCGTGGCCCTAACAATGTATTCAGGATTGTGTTCTGGTGGACAAACTGACGTTCTTCTCTTCTGACCTGCTTCACCTGTTCAGGTTGTGACTATTTCTTGTTGTTTTCTGCTCCACAGAGAAACCCACTGACAAGAACGGCATCAACATTCCTGCAGTCGTTCTTCCTCTCGTCGTCGTCATCGTCCTCCTCGCTGTGATTGGATTCTTAGTTTACAGAAGAAGAATAAGAGGAAGATGGTGTTAGAAGATACTCTGGCATTTGGCAGTTGTGACGACTAAAACCATGTGTGTGCCGTTCATATTTGATTTCATACAGATTTTCCATAGCAAAGTTGAGATATTAATAAAAGTGTGAAGAGAAAGGCACAGATTCTTTCAGAAACTTTTACATCGGCAGGTCAGATAAAGTGTAATATTAAAAACTCAAATATGGACCTTAAGAAAAATAGTGACACCAAATACAGAAACAGTGTTGAAAAGGATTAAAAAGAAATAATTTGTTTAAAAAGCATATTAGCTAAATGCTTACAAAACGTTCACACTTAAGTTAATGAATCATGGATATTTGAGGTCTAAATGAAGCTGTAAATATGAGATTTTGTGGAATTTTACTCTCCAAACCTCTATGGTAAATAAATCAGATTTTTATATATATATTTTCTATTTCCTCTTTAGGTTTATGGACACATTTTGCAGTGTGTCTGTAGTGCACTATGGGACATTTAGCAGATATGGTTAATAAAACAGTGGTCATAAATATTAATAAAAATATGCTGTGCAAAAATCTTTGTAATATTAACAAAAGATGGGTGGGGGTAAACACACTTCCATTATTTAAGTTAAGTTATATAAATTAAGTTTATGTGAAATGTCTGATTCCCTGATGAGATTTATGAAACATTTTTGATTTGACCTCTGCAGAATTTCTCACATATGAGAACCATGGACGACTTTGTGTTTCATTCTGAAGTGAACAATCATTTCATTTGCTTTGAATTCTCAGAAATCCTTCTTTTGCAATCGAAAATATAATGCAAAGAAAAGGCCAAATGTCCAAACTTTTCCAAACTCTGTCATGTTGTGGAGAAGATCTCTGATCTGTTTCACAAGGTTTTATGGAGAAGAAGCTCTTTTTCTTTAGTTTTATTTGGTGAACTGGATTCTGTTCTTCACTTAAAAAGTACACCAGTGTGTAAATCATCATGTAGAGATATGGTGTGTATAATATATAAAGCTGTAAAATAAATGTTTCATCTGGATTTCTAGAATAACTTTTCTACGTTCATTGCTCTCAAAACTTCTTTTTAAAGCTCATTTTTAATTGTCAGCTTTTATCATGTGTCAATATAATATCAAGATAAAATTAATTGTGCAATGTTAATTTGTAAACTTTATTTCAATTTCTTCCAGATAACCTTTTTTCTTAAATTTAGCTTGTGTTTCTCACACGTTTTTATTAGTCAGTTTTTATCACGTTAGTAAAATAGAACACTGAAAGTTGTGAAACCTAAAGTGGGAAACTGTTTGTTTGATTTTCTTTCAAAGCTTCTTTTTATGACTCTTATTTATTTGTTTGAATCCGGCTCAGAGTCTTTTCCTGCAAGTCTCCCCCTTTCACTCTGTATCTCTCCCACTATTAAATAAAGCTGAAAAATGGACAAAAAATAGTGTTTGTGTGTTTGTGTTGTTGAGAACATTTCTGTTTAGAGTGTAACAGCCTCCATTTAACTACAACTTGTAATGATCAGGGTTTATATAATGAGTATTGTTCTTCTGAAAAAGACAACAGTTAAGAGTTATTATTTGTTGTTTTTACAGTTTTTTTTTCAGGACAACACTATGGTCTCAATCACTGGTAAAAAATCATCTTCAACAATTTGATGTTTATCAAGACTTTTATTATTTCATCAGTATCTATTTGTAGCTCTGAATACTTTATTTAAGGGTTTTGTGCCTCTTGGTTTCATTTTGAAATGTCCGTGTGGCTTCCAGTGTTATTGATCACAGCAGTTGCATCCAGGTTTTGACAGAAGCTGCAGCTAACTGGGAAATAGCCTGCTAATAATGTGTAGCTGGTAAATATGATGTGTTGTTGATGTTTACCACACTGTTAGGCAGTTTGGAGAATGTGATATGAAATGAGAGTTATTTAGCGCTCACGGTTAGCGCCGCTAGCTCTCGTTAGCATGCTGGGCTAACTCCATTGACATTCCAGGCTAGCGCTTAGCTAGGTCTTGCTAGCATTTAGCTATTAATGTTAGCTGCTAATGTTAGCTGTGTTTAAGCTTTTGGTCCGCTGTGTTTACTGCAATTCATTACTTTATTCATAAGAAGACATTTGTTGACTATAGTTTAAAAGAGTCAATGTTTTGTTTATTGTAAAAAAAGTAAAAATAGCTATTTAAATTACAATTTCATTAATATTATTATATGTAACCTGTTATATTTGGTTTAATCATTTCAGGTTGATGACCTGTGGTCATTTTGTGATAAAATAAAGGAAGACCAAGGATAACAGGAGTTATTGCTTCAGAGTGCTTCCTGTCAAGCCTTTTCGGAGGGCTGAATTTAGAAAATCCGAAAACAATGTTAAAAGTATAAATAATGGCCCCATTTAGAAGAAAGTAGAAGATAAAGAATCGTATTATTTGGGGCGGGGCTACCTTTGATTGACAGGTCACTAACAAGGCGAGCCGTCATCAGAGAGAAGCAGAACAATGCGTATCCATGGCAACGTGGCAATAAAGTTATATTTAACAGTTTGGTCTCATAACTTTGACCCTTTAACTGTATTTTCACTTAATGACAGTTTATTTGAACATTTTGTTAATTAAAAACATCTTGTTCAGCGTTTGGTTGGACTAACAGACTCTCCAATGAGTCGCTGTTCATTTTTCTGAGGTAAGAGGGAGGCATAAAAGAAAGCCTTGCCCCCCCTGCTGCAACCCCAGCTGAGAGCAACGAATTAAAAGAAAAGTTACGTCCGATTTAACATTTACCAGCGCGAGTTTCCAATGTCCGACTGCAGTGAATGCAGCACGAGTTAACGTCAGAGCGGCCGGCAAGAGACTGATTTGTTTTGAAAACTGAGTGGCGCGAAGCGAGGGAGCCAGGAGTCGCGAGGAGAGAAGAGACGGCGGGAAAGAGGTAAAAACTGATTAACTATCTATCAAGAAATTAAATTATAATGAAAGCACAGTGCTAGCATAGTTGTGATTCTGGTTTTGCGATGATAAAAATCTGGTTGGAGAAAGTTATTTAGTTAACTATACATGTAATGTTAGCTAGGTCTGACCTTAGTTATGTGTAAAGTAGGCTACAAACGCTAATATTGATTAAAAGTTACTTTGAATTTTACAGAAATGAAGAGGAAAGGTAGCATACGTAGTTTTTTATCACCAAAGAGAAAGATGAAAGAAATAGAAAATGAACAACTGAGCAAGGTAGACGGCGAAGATGAGGTGGAAGGAGAGAAAAGATGAAGATGAGGTGGAAGGAGAGAAAAGATGAAGATGAGGTGGAAGGAGAGAAAAGATGAAGATGAGGTGGAAGGAGAGAGAAGATGAAGATGAGGTGGAAGGAGAGAAAAGATGAAGATGAGGTGGAAGGAGAGAAGATGAAGATGAGGTGGAAGGAGAGAGAGAAGATGAAGATGAGGTGGAAGGAGAGAAGATGAAGATGAGGTGGAAGGAGAGAGAAAAGATGAAGATGAGGTGGAAGGAGAGAGAAAAGATGAAGATGAGGTGGAAGGAGAGAGAAAAGATGAAGATGAGGTGGAAGGAGAGAGAGAAGATGAAGATGAGGTGGAAGGAGAGAGAAGATGAAGATGAGGTGGAAGGAGAGAGAAGATGAAGATGAGGTGGAAGGAGAGAGAGAAGGGCAACAGAAAAGTGACAGAGAAAGAATACAAGGCCAAGGTGACCAGGGGCGTTTTGCTATAAGCTGTATTTAAGAGACATTGCTTAGACTTCTTCAAATAAAGATAAATATTCATGTTTGCTTATATATGAGTAATTGGGGAAACTTGTCAGTGTGAAAGTGTGATGAGATGGGGACAGAGTTTTAATATTTTGTGAAGTGTATTTTAGATCTATTGCTCAGATTAAATTCCAAAATTAAACAAATTAACCTAAAAATACTCTCCCAGGCTAAAATGTTAGTGTGTGTTAAACACAGTCTGATGGTTATAACTTATCAATGACAGTTCCATATTGATTATGTTTTATTAGTCATCATATTGTATAATTAGTTCAGATGTAATGCAGTTTAAGTTTTTCCTCCTCTCCATCTTCTAGACGTATCCAAGTCCAGGTGTGAGGTGCCAGTGTGAGAGAGTTTCCCTAAGACCCTCCAGGGAGGAGCCAGGAGAAGCTTCAGCAGCGACTGGTACAAATCTCACCCCTGGTTAGAATACTCTCACTCAAAAGATGCGACTTACTGTTTTGCTTGTAGGCATTTTTCACTCCCAGATGCTCCAAGGACTGTTTTCACCTCATTCAAGGGTTATCGTAACTGGAAAAAGGCTACAATGAAAGACAGTGGTTTCTGTTCTCATACCAGATCTGAAGGTTATGTAAAAAGACTGAGGGACAAACTGGGAGAATGTGTGTTCTGAGTGAACAATAACAGCGTTGTCCAGAACCGTGTTTGAGTGCCTTGACCCATTTATTTCCAGTGTATTGATGCTCACCTTAGTACAGCTCAGTTCAATGGTCTTCATGGGTAAGTTTTTCTTTTGATAGTTTCTTCTTGTCAAAAACCGTTTGCTTCCCCTCTCACATATCTGCCACTCAACACCTGTGTCTTACCTTAATGCCTTTCCTGTGATAATGCCCCACCTACAGTAGTGTTACCATACTTCTATCTCCTATTAAGTGAGATCACATTGTATGGTCACGTATTCCTAATATGAACTGTTTCACATGAAACCTCAAATGCAAGACATTGATTGCATGAGATTGAGTTTGTCTGTATGAGTTTGTAAATGGCAGCCCGTGCCCTTTTGTAGTGTGTACATACTATTTGTCATCAAACAGTGATAACTGATTAAATTCAGTATATATATGTCTGCCATATGTTTCCACCCTTCAAAAATTCCTGCCTCCCCCTTGCCACCCCATAAATATTTTTCTAGATCCGCCCCTGACTACGTCCATCATTTATACAGTCTATGACTTGAATCTTGAGTGTGTTTCCTTATGTCACCACTAGAGAGTAACATAACTCTGAAATGGGTCAGCTGAGAGAGAAGTCACTGCAGTGAAACAATCTGCCAGAGAAACATTCCTCAGTCTTTCCAACTACAACTTCCTTTTGAGTCTTTAGAGTCAGGTTCATGAATATCAGTTTATCTAAACTCTCTCTAACTTGCTTTTCCCTCCATATCTCTCACTCCAAGATTAGACTTAAAATCCAGTTATACATCATAATCTGCACTCACTTTTATTCCTCCCATTGGACCTGCAGCTCGTCTCCTAAAGGGGCGTGGCAGTAACTGAACTCACCTGACAGGTACAGGGACTGAGAGGTCAGTGAGCCGTCTCGCTTGGTACCTGTCTCTGTTGACACACCTTTATTGAGAGATAAAGAAGTTCCTCATGTGGCATCTCCAGGTACGATCACCTTTTTAATCTTTGCTTCACTTTTCCAGTCAGCTCTGATTTTGTTCCTGCGCAGCTAAAACACGTCTTTATATTTATTTATTTTAACTTCTACTTGGCCTTGATATGACTGTTTGTTTGTATCTGAATAACACTGAATGCACCATATTCACAATGTTTGCACTAATTGTAAAATCTTGTTTTTGCTGACAGTTAAACACTCCTTGAAGATTTTTATAACTGGATCTTCTGGTGATAAACTCAGGTATTGATCAGCAGAAAGAGGTTTGGTCAACCAGAGCTCAAGGCTCAAAGTAACAAATAATATAAATACTACAATGTCTGGATAAAAGATGTGACACAGATTGATTTGTTTGTGTAAAAATCATGAATATTATTGTCTCATTTGGAATAGTGAGAACAAAATATCAAAGTTTTTTATTAAACCTTATTAACTTCTATAACTTTTTAAAGTTAAACTTAAAGTGCTCCAACAGCAATAAGAGAGGGTGGAAACAGAGAAGCTATATGAAGCGCCAAAGCAAAATGAAAAGCAGGATCATGTGTTCAAACATCAACAGAGGTGTTCAGTTTCTGTTGTTTGAGCAGTTTTCAGCGTCCACAGCTTCAAATCAGCTCCGGAGCATTTATTCTGTAGGACAGAGCTGAGCTGATCTGATGCTTGTGTTTAAGAAGCTCTCTGACTCGCTTTCTGCTTCACTTTTATTTATTTTCATTTCAAACTCCAGCAATGAGGTGAAATATTGTTTCATGGAGACCACCTTGTGTTTTATTCTATTGTTTGTCCTGATCGTTGACCTGATGTGTGCCAACACCAGTGTTCAGCCTGTAGTGGAGCTAAACTAAACACTTTAACATACTGACATATTTCATAGAGCAGCTCATTAGATAAGAACTTCAGAGGGATTTAATATGTTCCCCTCCATCTCATTTAATAAGCAGATGGTTTGACTGCTCACATATCTGTTTAAAATAACAGATAAAGCCAGTCTGTAGATCAACTGCAGCTTTGAACCACTGGGGGCAGCACCTCACCTCATTTACTCACTATAACATCCAGGAAACCAAACTTGGATTTGTTGTTTGTTGTTGATATTTTTGATCAGGACTGTTTTAAATCCCAGGGCAGCCATACAGAACAAAAGAACAATAAGACACTACTGAATCCCCACAAACTGCTCAGTGTCTGGTCTGTAGCTGACAGTAACCTCTGACCTGACACAACATTTCTGCACATTTCATTAGTCTGCAAAACATTTTGACAAGATGTGAGCAGCAGAAAGAATAAAACTCTTTTCATATGTGAACAAAGTTGAGTGTCTCCCCGTCCTCTTACACAGGCTGAAGTAACATCATATACAGGAGCATCTCAATGAATTAGAATATCATAGAAAGTTTATTTATGTCAGTAATTCAATTAAAAAAGGTGAAATAACACATTATATAGATCCATTATACACAGAAAGAAACATTTCATGTCTTCATTTATTTAATTTATTCTAATTATAATGATTATGGCTTACATTTAATGAAGACCTGAAATTCAGTGTCTCAAAAAATGTGAATATTGCAAAAAACAACAACATTAAAAGTCTGTTTAATGTGTAAATGTTGTCCTCTGAAAAGTCAGTCATCTATATGACTCAATACTTGGTTGGGACTGTTTGACTTGAACTACTGGAAATAGTCTTTTCTATGATATTGTCATTTATTGAGACGCACATATACTTTCACTTCTGTTCAAAACCTGTCTGAGTCTGTTTGACCTAGATACAAGTGACGTCATGCCCAGAATAAATTCCCATTGGCTCAGATGAAGGTTTGTTCAGCGTCACCTCTTGTTTTCTCCTCATTTCAACTCTGATTGTGGAGCAGGAAGGATGATCTCTGTTTCTCTCTTCAGACAAACACACAAAGCTTCACTCTGGTAAATCTTCAGACGGTCACAATGCAGATCTTTGCTGCTCTGGTTCTCCTGGGAACAGCCCTGCATGGCGCTGCACCAAGTGAGTTCACATTGTTTTGTTGGTTTATTGTGAAAGAAACAAAATGCTTCATGTCTTTCTATACTGTATTTATGAGTTTCAGCGTTTTAAGATTGTCTTTGATGTTTATTTCCTGGACTTCTGTGTATATTATAGAAATATTAAAAAGTAACAACCCATCATCTTAAAGTTGACGTTAGTAAATCCTGTCTGTTCACCTCATTGAATGATCCCTATAAACTTTAGTTGAACTTTAGTAAAGAGGGATAGTCAATACTCTAATCCTGAAAAGGGCACAAGTGTGTTTTCATCAACTTTTATATCTTTTATTTGTGTCATTATTTTATATTATCAGGACCATTAAGACCGATACGGTCTGATCATGTTAATGTTAAAATGGTGAGCAACAACTACACCTGACTGCAGGGTGCAATTCTGGGCGGAGCTTAGCGTCCGTTGAGGTGGGTGGAGTCAAACGTTGAGGTGGGTGGAGTCAAACGTTGAGGTGGGTGGAGTCAAACTGTGAGGTGGGTGGAGTCAAACGTTAAACTGGTGATGGAGTCTATTAGATTCGAACGGCACCATTTATTGATTACAGCAGAGGCACATTTTCTGTTATCATTATTATTATTATTATTCGCTGCATATAAACAAATAAGGAGCATATTTACATGTCATCAGAATTAAACATAAATACATATAAAACAAGATTAGATAAACTATTAGATAATGTAATAGCAGGGATACCACAGCATGTGGTGCAATAACAAGATGTCAGTAAAAATGTGAAATGACAAATAAGGGAGTGTAAAGCGGCATTAAAACTTAAAAAATAAATATTCCTGTTTTCATCATGCCAAAATAGTTTGCATCCTTTTGAAGTCTAATTTCGAGTGTTTTGCCTTTAGTGAATTCTAATAAAAATATGGGTCATTGTTTATATTGATAAATGTGATAACTTTATCTATCCTGATTTATGATGCTATGCTACTGTATCATTTGTAACATTTGACTTGTACTAGACAAATTCTGTCAGACACACTGACAAGGTGAATGTGCTGTGTACATCAGGTCAATCCGTTTTGCTGAACAGTTTTTTTCTTATCACTATATGTCTTTTTGCAACATGGGAATGCTGTTTTTGCACTAGAGCTCGTTATAATAATAAAACAGTTGTCCCATGTGTCCAAAGACCTACAAGGAGCATAATTAAGTGTTTGGTATCTTTATGAACTCAGAACAAGCTGAATATAAAAGTATATGGACACATATGCAGTGAAAAAAAATCATTGTTTTTTATTTTTATTTTTTATCTGAAAAGTCAGTTGATATCGTTGTTTTCCTGCTTTGTTGGTACAATATTTGATATTGTTCAGTAATGTGTGTAAACAGAATAACTTAGACTGTAACATGATATATTTACATCAATTATTAATTAATTAATTTGTGTAAAACCGATTATTAGGCTGTCTCAAATGTATTGTCATTCTTTTTGATTCTGTGAGCAGGAAAATAAGATTGTTAAGTGATTTATAAAACTGTGATATAAAAACTGAAATGATGACTTGTTTTTTCTTACAGTGACTCACTCTATGATGAATTTCTTCACTGCATCGTCTCAAGTCCCAAACTTCCCAGAGTTTGTGTTTGTTGGTTTGGTTAATGAGATTGAGGTAGTGCATTATGATAGTAACAGCAGGAAATCAGAAACCAAACAGGAGTGGATGATCAGAGCCACAGAAGATGATCCTCAGTACTGGCAGAGGGAGACTGAGATTCTATTTGGTCACCAGCAGCGGTTCAAAAACAACATTGAAGTTGCAAAGCAGCGCTTCAACCAAACTGGAGGTTTGTTTATGTTTCACTTTCTCCTGATAAAATGTTGTTTATTGTTGTTTTTTATTTTTTTATCCTGTATTTTAGTACACAGATGTTAACACACACACACACACACACACACACAGACAACACACACACACACACACACACACACACACACACACAGACGACACACACACACACACACACACACACAGACAACACACACACACACACACACAGACGACACACACACACACAGACAGACAACACACACACACACACACACACACACAGAAAACACACACACACACACACACACACACAGAAAACACACACACTCACACACACACACACACACAGACAACACACACACACACACATACACACACAGACAACACACACACAGACAACACACACACACACACACACACACACACAGACAACACACACACACACACACAACACACACACACACACACACAGACAACACACAAACACACACACAGACACACACAGACAACACACACACACACACACAAACACACGAACACACAGACAAAACACACACACACACACACACACACAGACAACACACACAGACAACACACACACACACACACACACAGACAACACACACACACACACACACAGACAACACACACACACACACACACACACACACACACACACACAGACAACACACACACACACACACACACACACACACACACACACACACACAGACAACACACACACACACACACACACACACACAGAAAACACACACACACACACACACAGACAACACACACACACATACACACAGACAACACACAAACACACACACACACACACACTCACTCACACAAACAGACAACACACACACACACACACACACACACACACACACACCATTGTCAGATGAAAGTGTTTGACAGCTTTTCTTGACTGAAACCCAGTCAGACACTGAGACTAGTGAATGCTGCTATACTACATGGATACAGTGTTTGTGTCCATCCCATAATAACCAGCAGAGATTATTAACACTTTATCTCCACTAGATTAGATCAGAGTAACTCTACTGAACTGCCCACAGAGAGTCGCTCCATAATAACTCTACTGCAGGAACCTGTTGATCTCAACAGTTTAACAACACACAGCTGATAGAGGAACATTACTGCCTGGTTTCTCAAAGTGTGGAGCCGGGACTGTAAAGGGGACACAGGCTGCTTCTGATGGGTCCTCATATGAGAGGAGGAGCGGTTTGTTTTAATAAAGCTGCTGACAGGACGACATAGTGAACGTCTCATTCAGATCAGAGGTTTAAAGAGTTTAACAGCTCCACTCTACCTACTAATACACAGTGTGTCCATCCCATAATATACCTTTATATGTTGTAGAAGGACAGATTATATTTGTTTATTTTACTTCACCACAATGTGTGTAGGCCATAATATATGTATATAGTGCTGAAACAATTAGTCTATAAACTGTTTGGATGATCAACAGAACTCACACATTTTGATAATCAAATAATCATTTAAGTCTTTTATTCAGCAAAAATATCAAAAAGTTTCTAGTTCCAGTTCCTCAAATATGAGCATGATCTACTTTTCTGTTTTATATCATTTTATGTTAAATACTGTTCAGTGTTGGTTTGATAAAAGAGCAATTAAAAGATTTCTCCTTTGGCTCTGAGGACTTCTGACTGTCTTTTTTTCATAATTTTCTGACATTCTACATTGTAAACATTTAATGATTAATTGAAAAATACTCATTGCATAATTAGTGACAACAGTAATTAATTTGAGCCACAAATATTTAGAAAAAACTACAGATGAGATTAGATTATCTTTACTTGACCATGGTGGATCTGTTCCATAAATAACGTCAATAGTGCTGAAACAATCACTCAATTAACTCAGTGGAGACAAACTGGTGTCTCAGTGGAGACAAACTGGTGTCTCAGTGGAGACAGTGTGTCTCTGTGGTTAAAGAAAAGAGGATATGAAGTGTGTTAGGATGTCCCTCTGTTTCCCAGCAGTCTCTGCCTCTCTGTCTCTCTCTAAGACGTCCACACTGTCCAGATGATGGCTGGCTGTAAGTGGTTGTCATGGAGACAATAACAGCAGGAGGTGTAGATTCTGTGTCTGAGTGTCTGTGGATCAGTGTGTCTCTGTGGTAAAGATGTGATATCAGCTGGTGATAGATGACTGGGCTGTGATCTCACTCTTGTTTACTGCAGTGTCTCTGTCTCTCTGTCTCTCAGGTGTCCACATTGTCCAGTGGATGATTGGCTGTGAATGGGATGATGAGACGGATGAGGTCAAAGGTTATGAACAGCATGCTTATGATGGAGAAGACTTCTTATCATTGGACCTGGAGACAGAGACATGGGTCGCTCCAAAACAACAGGCTGTCATCACCAAACACAAGTTGGATAATAATAAAGCTCTGATGGATGAGTATAAACACTACTTCACCCAGAGTTGTCCTGAGGAGCTGAAGAAGTTTGTGAAGTTCGGGAGGAGCTCTCTGCTGAGAAAAGGTAGAGTCACATGACCTGATGTAGTTTAATGACCACGACAATGTTAATATGCCTTCTGTGTTTCCAACCATAAGTAACATTACAATAAATCTAAAGCATACAGAGGCTGAATCTGTCTCAGTTTAAACACATTTCTTTTTCTCTCTCGTCTCTTTATTTCTCTGACTCAACACATTTATCACCACTCGTCTGTCTCACACTCACTGTCCACTGCACTCTTTAATCTGTCTCACCTCTCTTCATCTGTTTCTTCCCTTCAGTCTCTGTTAGAGACTATGAAAGGGCAGAATGTCACTTTTCCTTAGCGGGTTCAATATGATCGCGTAAGGCAAAAAGTAGGCAAAGATCTTTCCGGCAATATAGCGGGACATTTGCGGGACGGCACTATGAAAGGGTAGCCTGGCTAACACCAGACCAAATCTCATTGGAGATTAGGTCTGGACACCTACAATGCTTTTCTCCGTAGAGGAGGTGTGGTTTACGATCCTCCGGAGCCGTTTATTGGACGCTTAGAATGTCTATCAAAGCGTCTGTAGGTAGCTCTTAGCCAATCAGATCAGTTATACCAGATGACGTAGTAGAGCAACAGAAATGGATGTTTGTTGTGTGTGTGTCTGTGAGAGAGTGTTGCTGCTGCTTTGCTTCTCCAGTTCTCGCTTTCTGCAAGATTATTTATTTTCACGCTTTATTCCCCCTCATGTCATTCTGCCCCACACATCCACTGATTTTATGGGCAATAAACAAGCTGCTGCGGGTCTCTGGGGGCTCCGCTGTCCCCCGGCTCGGAGCCAGATCACCGGCGGTGACCGGCGGTCTCGCCGGCTCGGCGCAACGAGCCGCAGAAACCGCCCGTGCGGCGCTAATAGTCCCGCTACCGGTGATCTGGCTACGAGCCGGGGGACGGCGGAGCCGCTGAGAGACCTTTCGCCTTTCAACTTTCGCTCTAAACTATTTAAAACACCATCTACAGCTAAAGAGAGTTTCGCGTCTGCAGCAGCCATGTTGGATCCGGAAAGCTTCTAAGTGCCGAGTAGTACGCGTCATCGTCTCACCGTCCCTCCCCGCTCTGTGATTGGATCCCTAAAACAGGGCTAAGATAATCGCCTCGTTTCCAGACTGGCTGGAGGTTCGAAATCAAATTCGAGCGCGCAAGGCAGTCTGGGTATACCCAGGCTAATGAAAGGGGCTTTCTTTTATCAATTAATGAGATGTATTTGCATTGTATACATACTGTATATATAGTGTATCAAGGTAGTGATAGTAATAAAGAACCTATAAACTGTGTTTCTCTTCTCTCTGCAGACCTTCCCTCAGTGTCTCTCCTCCAGAAGACTCCCTCCTCTCCAGTCAGCTGCCACGCTACAGGTTTCTACCCTGACGGAGCCATGATGTTCTGGAGGAAAGATGGAGAGGAGCTTCATGAGGACGTGGACCTCGGAGAGATCCTCCCCAACCACGATGGATCCTTCCAGATGAGTGTTGACCTGGACCTCTCATCAGTCAAACCTGAAGACTGGACCAGGTACGACTGTGTGTTTCAGCTGGTTGGTGTGAAGGAGCACATCTTCACCAGACTGGAAGAAGAAAAGATCAGGACCAACAGAGGTGAGACTTCTATCTGGCTTTGTTTTGTTTCCAGTTTCTTCTATCTAGTTTTTTATATATCATTTTAAGACTTAGATCAGAAATCGTTCTGCTGTTCACTTGTCCTGTGAATAGTTTGAATGACACTAAAGTTAATCTTGAATCTCTCTTCTGCTTTAAGTATTAAACCAATACATTTACCCACTTCTGCACCCAGAATTATTACCACAGTTTGTTTTGTGTTGCCTGTCCAATGTTTGCTTAAGCTTAAGTTAAAATAAAAAATATATAAATAATAATACAAAAATAATTTATCAATTAATTTTGTTAGGTTTTTATCACTTTTAGAAAGTCAATTTTAGTTTTCAAATCACATTAAAAATAAGTATAATAAGTATAATCTACACATTTTTTAACAATTTGTATCCACAGTTCAGAGAGAATACTATATAATAATCACTGTATTGACTGAACTACTGGCCAGTTTTAGAGGCTGAATAATGGAATAATTTAATAAATATATGGAAGAACGTATCTATCAGTAAATTAGTCAGAATCAAGTTTATTGGTCGAGGATGTTAACATTCAAAACAGAGTTTGTGTCAAAAACCCACATATGGGACAGAAACCAACACAGACATGCAGCTAAACAAAGACAACAAAGTTATAGACGAGAATGAACAAACAACAAATGGATAATAATAATTATTTACAGATTAGAAGGGATAAAAAATAACAATAGCAGAACAAACTAGAAAATTTCCTCTGGGGAAATTGTGAAAGGGCCACGGGGGCTACTGCCGGTGTGTGTACACTATGATGAGATTCATCAGAGATTTCAAACAATTAATACTAGTAATGTTATGACACTATATAATATACAAGGAGCACACCTACAACAAGCATTCCTTTACAAGTATTTATTTATACAGCAACCTTTGACCTTTAACCTCAAAATGTGTGTGTGTGTGTGTGTGAAACATGTGTATCTGGAGGAGTGTGCGCGCATGTGTGTGTAACTGTAATCACATAAAGTTACGTGTGTGTGTGTGTGTGTGTGTCTGGTTCTCTCTTTCTGAATTTCTGGCCTCGAACAGAAAGCATTTTTGGCAAAACCATAATACCTATCATTGATCCGACTTCACTTTGAGCGTCCTGAGTTCTTCCTGAACAGCTACATATGTTTTTTGTGAAGAAAAATGAAGAAATAGCTTTGTAAGAGCGATCTGAAAAACTGTTAAATATGCTTTTATACAAAAATCTTCCTGCGTTTTTAATATGGGAGCCAATGAGGCTGTTGGTGGTGTTGGTGGTGCATCTGTGCGTCCTACGCCCAAACTATAACTCTGACAGCTTTACCAGAGGATTGTGAGGGAGAAGACTAATTTTCCTACGTTTCTATGTATAAATTATTTCTGTAGAGTGGAATTTGCGGCCTGGAGCGCAGTTTTCAAATTTATTTTTTGACAGTTTTTTCTCTCCCTCTACACTCTGGCGATGATGTCACACACTGTGACACGAACATTCCGTGCAATATACACCCATTATAATCTCAGAATTTCTCCAAAAATGATCATGGTCATTGAACAGGGATTGATAAAAAACTATATGACCTATCGAAACGTGGATTAATACACAGATACACAAGACTTGTGTCTACTGTTTACAGTTTAAATGGAGTCTCTAGGTGAAATTATGCTATTGCTGTAGGGGCCAGTGCTCGGTGTGATTGCCCCGTGGCCCTAACAATGTATTCAGGATTGTGTTCTGGTGGACAAACTGACGTTCTTCTCTTCTGACCTGCTTCACCTGTTCAGGTTGTGACTATTTCTTGTTGTTTTCTGCTCCACAGAGAAACCCACTGACAAGAACGGCATCAACATTCCTGCAGTCGTTGTTCCTCTCGTCCTCCTCCTCCTCCTCGCTGTGATTGGATTCTTAGTTTACAGAAGAAGAATAAGAGGAAGATGGTGTTAGAAGATACTCTGGCATTTGGCAGTTGTGACGACTAAAACAATGTGTGTGCAGTTCATATTTGATTTCATACAGATTTTCCATAGCAAAGTTGAGATATTAATAAAAGTGTGAAGAGAAAGACACAGATTCTTTCAGAAACCTTCACATCGGCAGATCAGATAAAGTGTAATATTAAAAACTCAAATATGAACCTTAAGAAAAACAGTGACACCAAATCACTGAAACAGTGTTGAAAAGGATTAAAAAGAAATAATTTGTTTAAAAAGCATATTAGCTAAATGCTTACAAAACGTTCACACTAGTTAATGAATCATAGACATTTGAGGTCTAAATGAAGCTGTAAATATGAGGCTTTGTGGGATTTTACTCTCCAAACCTCGATGGTAAATAATTCAGATTTTTATATATATTTTTTCTATTTTCTTTTTAGGTTTATGGACACATTTTGCACTGTGTCTGTAGTGCACTATGGGACATTTAGCAGATATGGTTAATAAAACAGTGGTCATAAATATTATTAAAAATATTGTGCAAAAATCTTTGTAATATTAACAAAGGATGGGTGGGGGGTAAACACACTTCCATTATTTAAGTTAAGTTATATAAATGAAGTTTATGTGAAATGTCTGATTCCCTGATGAGATTTATGAAACATTTTTGATTTGACCTCTGCAGAATTTCTCACATATGAGAACCATGGACGACTTTGTGTTTCATTCTGAAGTGAACAATCATTTCATTTGCTTTGAATTCTCAGAAATCCTTCTTTTGCAATTGAAAATATAATGCAAAGAAAAGGCCAAATGTCCAAACTTTTTTTTAAATGAGTGACATTTTCCTGGTTAACAGATTCAGCAGATGTGGTTTAACACAAACTGGTGGTGAGCATAAATATTAGACACAAGCCTGAAGTGGAAGGTGAGCTTCTCAAGGGTTTTAATATTTATAATGTTCCACTTAAACATGTTAAATCCAGAAACCCTGTGACAACACTGGACAACATGTGTAAGTTGTTGTGTGATGCTGGTGTCTCTGTGTGTCCTGTCATGTCCCGTACAACACTTCTAAACTCTGTCATGTTGTGGAGAAGATCTCTGATCTGTTTCACAAGGTTTTATGGAGAAGAAGCTCTTTTTCTTTAGTTTTATTTGGTGAACTGGATTCTGTTCTTCACTTAAAAAGTACACCAGTGTGTAAATCATCATGTAAACTAGGGTGACCAAGCGTCCTCTTTTGCCCGGACATGTCCACTTTTTACGTCCTGTCCGGGGCGTCCGGCCGGGTTTTATAAATTCACGAAAATGTCCGGTGTTCACTGTTTTTCATAGGACCAGTACACGTGCACGTAAATTGACTGGCGCTTTGCACACAATTTTGCGAGACGTAATTACCAAGAGGCAGCCTTGTGGGCGGGTCAGCGCCGCACACACACACACACACAGGGAGACAGAGAGCAGAGCAGACAGAGGGCAGATCGAACAGTGGAGCAACATTGCACGGGAAATGCCGAAGTGTAAGTGCAGCTTCACAGATGAACTGCAAAAAAATTTCCGACGTACCGTCCCGGTCGGGACAGGTGGGAGGCAGAGTGCACCGTGTGCAATGCTGGCACATAATGTCTCAGTGTCTAATAAAGGTGCTGGAGATCTCAAAGCTCAAAGACAACTAAAGATGAAAAGTATAGATCCTTTTTGTTTGTTAAGTTAGTATCTTTGTGAGACTCTTCTATTATTTATCTTATTGCAGTTAATAAGAGATATATTGTTGAAGCTAGATTTTCTAACAGAGGAGTTCATATTTAGAACATTATTTCATATTTTTTATTCATTTATTTGAAAAGAGTCTATGAGAGCTATTATTTTGTTAAAAGTTTTTACAGATTTCATTTTATTTTATTACAGAAGTTAATTTTGCACCATTGAAGCATCATAAAGCATGTTGCATAATAAAGCCTGTCTGAATTTGTGTCTCGAGGCCGTGCCGATTGTCCTCTTTTATGGAAATCAAAATATGGTCACCCTAATGAAAAGATATGGTGTGTATAATATAAAGCTATAAAATAAATGTTTCATCTGGATTTCTAGAATGTTTTGTTTTAATTTCGTTCAAATAACTTTTCTTCGTTCATTGCTCTCAAAACTGCAGCTAACTGGGAAATAGCCTGCTAATAATGTGTTGCTGGTAAATATGATGTGTTGTTGATGTTTACCACACTGTTAGGCAGTTTGGAGAATGAGAGTGTTATTTAGCGCTCACGGTTAGCGGCGCTAGCTCCCGTTAGCATGCTGGGCTAACTCAATTGGCATTCCGGGCTAGCGCTTAGCTAGGTCTTGCTAGCATTTAGCTATTAATGTTTGCTGCTACTGTTAGCTGTGTTTAAGCTTTTGGTCCGCTGTGTTTACTGCAATTCATTACTTTATTCATAAGAAGACATTTATTGACTATAGTTTAAAAGAGTCAATGTTTTGTTTATTGTAAAAAGTAAAAATAGCTATTTAAGTTACAATTTCATTAATATTATTATATGTAACCTGTTATATGTGGTTTAATCATTTCAGGTTTATGACCTGTGGTCATTTTGTGATAAAATAAAGGAAGACCAAGGATAACAGGAGTTATTGCTTCAGAGTGCTTCCTGTCAAGCCTTTTCGGAGGGCTGAATTTAGAAAATCCGAACAATGTTAAAAGTATAAATAATGGCCCCATTTAGAAGAAAATAGAAGATAAAGAATCGTATGATTTGGGGCGGGGCTACCTTTGATTGACAGGTCAGGTAACTTTGACCCTTAAATTGTATATTCACTTAATGTTTATTTGAAAAATAAAAAATAAAAATGTCTTTTTCAGCGTTTGGTTGGACTAACAGACTCTCCAATGAGTCGCTGTTCATTTTTCTGAGGTAAGAGGGAGGCATAAAAGAAAGCCTTGCCCCCCCTGCTGCAACCCCAGCTGGCAGCAACGAATTAAAAGAAAAGTTACGTCCGATTTGACATTTACCAGAGCGAGTTTCCAATGTCCGACTGCAGTGAATGCAGCACGAGTTAACGTCAGAGCGGCCGGCAAGAGACTGATTTGCTTTGAAAACTGAGTGGCGCGAAGCGAGGGAGCCAGGAGTCGCGAGGAGAGAAGAGACGGCGGGAAAGAGGTAAAAACTGATTAACTATCTATCAAGAAATTAAATTATAATGAAAGCACAGTGCTAGCATAGTTGTGATTCTGGTTTTGAGATGATAAAAATCTGGTTGAAGAAAGTTATTTCGTTAACTATACATGTAATGTTAGCTAGGTCTGACCTTAGTTATGTGTAAAGTAGGCTACAAACGCTAATATTGTTTAAAGTTAGGAAAAGTAGGTAGGAAAGGTAGCATACGTAGTTTTTATCACCAAAGAGAAAGATGAAAGAAATAGAAAATGAATAACAGCAATGTAGACAGAGAAGATGAGGTGGAAGGAGAGAGAAAAGATGAAGATGAGGTGGAAGGAGAGAAAAAATGAAGATGAGGTGGAAGGAGAGAGAGAAGATGAAGATGAGGTGGAAGGAGAGAGAAGATGAAGATGAGGGGGAAGGAGAGAGAGAAGATGAAGATGAGGTGGAAGGAGAGAGAGAAGATGAAGATGAGGTGGAAGGAGAGAGAAGATGAAGATGAGGTGGAAGGAGAGAAAAGATGAAGATGAGGTGGAAGGAGAGAGAGAAGATGAAGATGAGGTGGAAGGAGAGAGAGAAGATGAAGATGAGGTGGAAGGAGAGAGAGAAGGGCAACAGAAAAGTGACAGAGAAAGAATACAAGGCCAAGGCGACCAGGGACGTTTTGCTATAAGCTGTATTTAAGAGACATTGCTTAGACTTCTTCAAATAAATATTAATATTCATGTTTGCTTATATATGAGTAATTGTGGAAACTTGTCAGTGTGAAAGTGTGATGAGGTGGGGACAGAGTTTTAATATTTTGTGAAGTGTATTTTAGATCTATTGCTCAGATTAAATTCCAAAATTAAAAAAAATAACCTAAAAATACTCTCCCAGGCTAAAATGTTAGTGTGTTAGACACAGTCTGATGGTTATAACTTATCAATGACAGTTCCAAATAGATTTTGTTTTATTAGTCATTATATTGTATAATTAGTTCAGATGTAATGCAGTTTAAATTTCTCCTCCTCTCCATCTTCTAGACATATCCAAGTCCAGGTGTGAGGTTCAAGTGCAGCCAGTGTGAGAGAGTTTCCCTAAGACCCTCCAGGGAGGAGCCAGGAGAAGCTTCAGCAGCGACTGGTACAAATCTCACCCCTGGTTAGAATACTCTCACTCAAAAGATGCAACTTATTGTTTTGCTTGTAGGCATTTTTCATTCCCCGATGCTCCAAGGACTGTTTTCACCTCATTCAAGGGTTATCCTAACTGGAAAAAGGCTACAATGAAAGACAGTGGTTTCTGTTCTCATACCAGATCTGAAGGTTATGTAAAAAGACTGAGAGACAAACTGGGAGAATGTGTGTTCTGAGGGAACAATAACAGCGTTGTCCAGAACCGTGTTTGAGTGCCTTGACCCATTTATTTCCAGTGTGTTTATGCTCACCTTAGTACAGCTCAGTTCAATGGTCTTCATGGGTAAGTTTTTCTTTTGATAGTTTCTTCTTGTCAAAAACTGTTTGCTTCCCCTCTCACATATCTGCTACTCAACACCTGTGTCTTACCTTAATGCCTTTCCTGTGATAATGCCCCACCTACAGTAGTGTTACCATACTTCTATCTCCTATTAAGTGAGATCACATTGTATGGTCACGTATTCCTAATATGAACTGTTTCACATGAAACCTCAAATGCAAGATATTGATTGCATGAGATTAAGTTTGTCTGTATGAGTTTGTAAATGGCAGCCCGTGTCCTTTTGTAGTGTGTACATACTATTTGTCATCAAACAGTGATAACTGATTAAATTCAGTATATATATGTCTGCCATATGTTTCCACCCTTCAAAGATTCCTGCCTCCCCATAAATATTCAGGCTCAGCTGTGAGAGAAGTCACTGCAGTGAAACAATCTGCCAGAGAAACATTCCTCAGTCTTTCCAACTACAACTTCCTTTTGAGTCTTTAGAGTCAGGTTCATGAATATCAGTTTATCTAAACTCTCTCTAACTTGCTTTTCCCTCCGTATCTCTCACTCTAAAATTAAACTTAAAATCCTGTTATACATCATAATCTGCACTCACTTTTATTCCTCCCATTGGACCTGCAGCTCGTCTCCTAAAGGGGCGTGGCAGTAACTGAACTCACCTGACAGGTACAGGGACTGAGAGGTCAGTGAGCCGTCTCGCTTGGTACCTGTCTCTGTTGACACACCTTTATTGAGAGATAAAGAAGTTCCTCATGTGGCATCTCCAGGTACGATCACCTTTTTAATCTTTGCTTCACTTTTCCAGTCAGCTCTGATTTTGTTCCTGCGCAGCTAAAAACACATCTTTATATTTATTTATTTTAACTTCTACTTGGCCTTGATATGACTATTTGTTTGTATCTGAATAACACTGAATGCACCATATTCACAATGTCTGTACTAATTGTAAAATCTTGTTTTTCTGACAGTTAAACACTCCTTGAAGATTTTTATAACTGGATCTTCTGGTGATAAACTCAGGTATTGATCAGCAGAAAGAGGTTTGGTCAACCAGAGCTCAAGCCTCAAAGTAACAAATAATATAAATACTACAATGTCTGGATAAAAGATGTGACACAGATTGATTTGTTTGTGTAATAATCATGAACATTATTGTCTCAGTTGGAATAGTGAGAACAGAAGATCTAAGTTTCTTATTAAACCTTATTAAATTCTATAGCTTTTTATAAAGTGCTCCAACAGCAATAAGAGAGGGTGGAAACAGAGTAGCTATATGAAGCGCCAAAGCAAAATGAAAAGCAGGATCATGTGTTCAAACATCAACAGAGGTGTTCAGTTTTTGTTGTTTGAGCAGTTTTCAGCGTCCACAGCTTCAAATCAGCTCCGGAGCATTTATTCTGTAGGACAGAGCTGAGCTGATCTGATGCTTGTGTTTAAGAAGCTCTCTGACTCGCTTTCTGCTTCACTTTTATTTATTTTCATTTCAAACTCCAGCAATGAGGTGAAATATTGTTTCATGGAGACCACCTTGTGTTTTATTATATTGTTTGTCCTGATCGTTGACCTGATGTGTGCCAACACCAGTGTTCAGCCTGTAGTGGAGCTAAACTAAACACTTTAACATACTGACATATTTCATAGAACAGCTCATTAGATAAGAACTTCAGAGGGGATTTAATATGTTCCCCTCCATCTCATTTAATAAGCAGATGGTTTGACTGCTCACATATCTGTTTAAAATAACAGATAAAGCCAGTCTGTAGATCAACTGCAGCTTTGAACCACTGGGGGCAGCACCTCACCTCATTTACTCACTATAACATCCAGGAAACCAAACTTGGATTTGTTGTTTGTTGTTGATATTTTTGATCAGGACTGTTTTAAATCCCAGGGCAGCCATACAGAACAAAAGAACAATAAGACACTACTGAATCCCCACAAACTGCTCAGTGTCTGGTCTGTAGCTGACAGTAACCTCTGACCTGACACAACATTTCTGCACATTTCATTAGTCTGCAAAACATTTTGACAAGATGTGAGCAGCAGAAAGAACTAGAAAATTTCTAAAGAAATTTTGATTGTGTGCTTGCCTCTGGCCCTTGATTCTCGTGGCTTATCAAAAGGGGCAGGGATTAAACGGGGACTTTCTGCTAAGTACACTGACACCTCATACAAGTTTCTAGGACAAACGGTTCACTAGTTAGTAAAAGGGGGCGTGGCTAATCAAAGGGGCGGTGTTATCAATCACCAGTTAAACAGGGACTCTATGCCGAGTAATCTGACACCTTATACAAGTTTCTAGGACAAACAGTTAATTAGTTATGAAGGGGGGCGTGGCCAATAAAAGGGGCGGGGTTATCAATCACCAGTTAAACAGGGACTCTATGCCGAGTAATCTGACAATTTATACATGTTTCTAGGACAAACAGTTCATTAGTTATGAAAGGGGGCATGGCTAATCAAAAAGGGCGGGAATTTATGAAACATTGTTATGTAGAACTGGTAAATAATGATCCATCATCATGCATGACAAGTTTGAGGCAGATTGGACAATGTATGGTCAAGTTATAAGGTCTCATGTTTTATGAAAAAAGTGCCATGTCTGTGACAGTTGGAGTTAACTGTTTTAAGTTAAAATGTCTGTGTTGGAGGAGGGGAGAGGGGGGGCTTTGGTAGCTAAGCAACCAGGTGGCCAGGTGGAGTCGACCAATCAGAGCAGAGCAATCAGCTGAAATTAACTGACAGTTCCGCCACACTGAGCAGCCAGAGGTCGACAAACTGAAAATTCTGGCCTCGAACAGAAAGCATTTTTGGCAAAACCATAATACCTATCATTGATCTGACTTCACTTTGAGCGTCCTGAGTTCTTCCTCAACGTCTACATATTTTTGTAAGAAAAATGAAAAAATAGCTTTGTTAGAGCGATCTAAAAAAACTCTTACATCTCCTTTTTTCAGATATCGTCCTGCGTTTTTAATATGGGAGCCAATGAGGCAGTTTGTGCGTGTTGTTGGCGCATCTCTGCGTCTCACGGCCAAACTATAACTCTGACAGCTTTACCAGAGGATTGTGAGTGAGAGGACAAATTTTCCTACGTTTCTATGTATAAATTATTTCTGTAGAGTGAAATTTGCGGCCTGGAGCGCAGTTTTCAAATTTATTTTTTGACAATTCGTTCTCTCCCTCTACACTCTGCGTGATGACATCACCACTCTAGACTCTCCATAGGGTTACATTGGGGTGATTTTTTGACGTGTTTTTGCCCAATAATTTGAAAACCGTTTGTCGAAACCCTTATAAAAGTCATAGCACACTTGTCATGGGCGAGCCGGTCGATTTGATACCATTTTTGTGTATGTGCGGCCAAAACTCTGGGAGGAGTAGTCGACCGAAAAATGACACGGAAGAAACGGAAGAATAAAAATAGTCCCGATGAATAGTAGTTAGTGTGCTTTTGTAAGCAAGCCCACAAAATAAAACTCCTTTCATATGTGAACAAAGTTGAGTGTCTCCCCGTCCTCTTACACAGGCTGAAGTAACATCATATACTTTCACTTTCGTTCATAACATGTGTGAGCCTGTTTTACCTAGATACAAGTGACGTCATGCCCAGAATAAATTCCCATTGGCTCAGATGAAGATTTTCTCATTTCAACTCTGATCGTCGAGCAGGAAGGATGATCTCTGTTTCTCTCTTCAGACAAACACACAAAGCTTCACTCTGGTAAATCTTCAGACGGTCACAATGCAGATCTTTGCTGCTCTGGTTCTCCTGGGAACAGCCCTGCATGGCGCTGCACCAAGTGAGTTCACATTGTTTTGTTGGTTTATTGTCAAAGAAACAAAATGCTTCATGTCTTTCTATACTGTATTTATCAGTTGACTGCAGGGTGCAATTCTGGGCGGAGCTTAACGTCCGTTGGGGTGGGTGGAGTCAAACGTTGACGATGTCAGTAAAAATTTGAAATGACAAATAAAGAAGTTTAAAGCGACATTAAAACTTAAAAAAGAAAATTCCTGTTTTCATCATGCCAAATTAGTTTTCCATCCTTTTGAAGTCTAAATTCGAATGTTTTATCCTTTAGTGAATTCTAGTAAAATATGGGTAATAACTTTATCTATCCTGATTCATAATGCTATGATACTGTATCATTTGTAACATTTTACTTGTACTAGAGAAATTCTGTCAGACACACTGACAAGGTGAATGTGCTTTAACATCAGGTTATACCACTAAAGAGATCATAGACTGAGGTGACTTTAACATCATCTTTATTGAACTGAACACAATTAAAAATCAAAGCTAACATATTTACAAAACAACAAACAACTGAATTAAAAATCACAGCAAATAAAAACCTCTTTTAAACAACATAACACACTACTGTCTCTATATGTCAAAGAAAATAAGCAGACAAAAATGACATGACACTTAAAAATAGATACATAAGCATTCACCATCTAAGCTGATATTTGTATATAATAATGTTACTATGTGTAAGTAATTTTAAATCATTTGGGATTATGGACAGTGCTGCTTGATCTAACTCCAATTGGCCGCTACAGTATCACTGGTGTTTTGCTAACGATTGGTCACATGGGTGGTCCAGTAATTTAGCTAGTTCATTTTAATTTAATGTTATACACTGTATAATGTGAATGTTACAAAGTCAGTTATGCACAAAGACAGTCTTACTTACTTCCATGCTTGATCAAAATGTTTACTGTGAAAAAGATGAGAGCACCGGAGCTAAACGACTGAAGTACCCCTGAACCTCAAATGACTCCACCCACCTCAGTGTTTGACTCCACCCACCTCAACGTCCATAGAGCTCCGCCCCGAATTGCACCCTACAGTCCAGCCCACATTTAGAAAAATAAATTAAAAAACAACCTAAAAAGACTTTTAAACTTTAAGGTTCTTGTCCATAATTATTTTTAGTGCTCTTATACAAGATAAAAGTGTTTTACGGTTGTTTCTTATAAAAAGTGTGTCATTATTATCCCATCTGTGCCCGCGACTGAAATGTTTATATATATATATATATATATATATATATATATATATATATTGTCTTTTTAGTACATGGGATTGCTGTTTTTGCACTAGTGTCCATTATAATTCAGGGAAAACAGGAGTCCCATGTGTTCAAAGACCTACAAGGAGCATAATTAAGTGTTTGGTGCCTTTATAAACTCTGAACAAGCTGAATATAAAAGTATATGCACACATATGCAGTGGAAAAAAATCAAATGTTTTATATTTTAGTTTTTATCAGAAAAGTCAGTTGATATTGTTGTTTTCCTGCTGAAACCAAACAACTTCCTGCTTTGTTGGTACAATATTTGATATTGTTCAGTAATGTGTGTAAACAGAATAACTTAGACTGTAACATGATATATTTTACTTTAATTGATTCATTATTTTTGTATTTATTAGAGTGTAAAACAGATTTTAATCATCAGTCTTTATTTTGATTCAGGAAAGTAAGATTAAGTGATTTATAAAACTGTGATATAAAAACTGAAATGATGACTTTTTTTTTCTTACAGTCACTCACTCTCTGAAGAATTTCTTCACTGGATCGTCTCAAGTCCCAAACTTCCCAGAGTTTGTGTATGTTGGTTTGGTTGATGAGATTGAGGTAGCGCACTATGATAGTAACAGCAGGAAATCAGAACCCAAACAGGAGTGGGTGATCAGAGCCACAGAAGATGATCCTCAGTACTGGAAGAGGGAGACTGAGAAAGGATTTGGTCACCAGCAGCTCTTCAAAAACAACATTGAAGTTGCAAAGCAGCGCTTCAACCAAACTGGAGGTTTGTTTATGTTTCACTTTCTACTGATAAAATGTTGTTTATTGTGTTGTATATTTTTATATTTTCATCCTATATTTTAGTACACAGATGTTAACACACACACACACACACACACACACCATTGTCAGATGAAAGTGTTTGACAGCTTTTCTTGACTGAAACCCAGTCAGACACTGAGACTAGTGAATGCTGCTATACTACATGGATACAGTGTTTGTGTCCATCCCATAATAACCAGCAGAGATTATTAACACTTTATCTCCACTAGATTAGATCAGAGTAACTCTACTGAACTGCCCACAGAGAGTCGCTCCATAATAACTCTACTGCAGGAACCTGTTGATCTCAACAGTTTAACAACACACAGCTGATAGAGGAACATTACTGCCTGGTTTCTCAAAGTGTGGAGCCGGCACTGTAAACGGGACACAGGCTGCTTCTGATGGGTCCTCATATGAGAGGAGGAGCGGTTTGTTTTAATAAAGCTGCTGACAGGACGACATAGTGAACGTCTCATTCAGATCAGAGGTTTAAAGAGTTTAACAGCTCCACTCTACCTACTAATACACAGTGTGTCCATCCCATAATATACCTTTATATGTTGTAGAAGAACAGATTATATTTGTTTATTTTACTTCACCACAATGTGTGTAGGCCATAATATATGTATATAGTGCTGAAACAATTAGTCTATAAACTGGATGATCAACAGAACTCACACATTTTGATAATCAAATAATCATTGAAGTCTTTTATTCAGCAAAAATATGAGCATGATCTACTTTTCTCTGTTTTATATCATTTTATTTTCAATACTGTTCAGTGTTGGTTTGATAAAAGAGCAATTAGAAGATTTCTCCATTTGCTCTGAGGACTTCTGAGTGTCCTTTTTCATAATTTTCTGACATTTTACTTTGTAAACAATTAATGATTAATTGAAAATTAGTCGTGGTGGTCTCAGTGGAGACAGTGTGTCTCTGTGGTTAAAGAAAAGAGGATATGAAGTGTGTTAGGATGTCCCTCTGTTTCCCAGCAGTCTCTGCCTCTCTGTCTCTCTCTAAGACGTCCACACTGTCCAGATGATGGCTGGCTGTAAGTGGTTGTCATGGAGACAATAACAGCAGGAGGTGTAGATTCTGTGTCTGAGTGTCTGTGGATCAGTGTGTCTCTGTGGTAAAGATGTGATATCAGCTGGTGATAGATGACCTGGCTGTGATCTCACTCTGGTTTACTGCAGTGTCTCTGTCTCTCTGTCTCTCAGGTGTCCACATTTACCAGAGGATGCAAGGCTGTGAATGGGATGATGAGACTGATGAGGTCAAAGGTTATGATCAGCATGCTTATGATGGAGAAGACTTCATCTCATATGACCTGAAGACGGAGACATGGGTCGCTCCAAAACAACAGGCTGTCATCACCAAACACAACTGGGATAATAATAAAGCTAAGATGGCATGGTACAAACACTACCACACCCAGAGTTGTCCTGAGGAGCTGAAGAAGTTTGTGAAGTTCGGGAGGAGTTCTCTGCTCAGAAAAGGTAGAGTCACATGACCTGATGTAGTTTAATGACCACGACAATGTTGATATGCCTTCTGTGTTTCCAACCATATGTAACATTACAATAAATATAAAGCATACAGAGGCTGAATCTGTCTCAGTTTAAACACATTTCTTTTTCTCTCTCGTCTCTTTATTTCTCTGACTCAACACATTTATCACCACTAGTCTGTCTCACACTCACTGTCCACTGCATTCTTTAATCTGTCTCACCTCTCTTCATCTGTTTCTTCCCTTCAGTCTCTGTTAGAGACTATGAAAGGGCAGAATATCAGTTTTCCTTAGCAGGTTCAATATGAACGCCGAAACGGCGAAAAGTAGGCAAAGATCTTTCCGGCTATATAGTGGGACATTGCGGGACCGCACTATGAAAGGGGCTTTCTTTTATCAATTAATGAGATGTATTTGCATTGTATACATACTGTATATATAGTGCATTAAGGTAGTGATAGTAATAAAGAACCTATAAACTGTGTTTGTCTTCTCTCTGCAGACCTTCCCTCAGTGTCTCTCCTCCAGAAGACTCCCTCCTCTCCAGTCAGCTGCCACGCTACAGGTTTCTACCCTGACGTAGCCATGATGTTCTGGAGGAAAGATGGAGAGGAGCTTCATGAGGACGTGGACCTCGGAGAGATCCTCCCCAACCACGATGGATCCTTCCAGATGAGTGTTGACCTGGACCTCTCATCAGTCAAACCTGAAGACTGGACCAGGTACGACTGTGTGTTTCAGCTGGTGGGTGTGAAGGAGCACATCTTCATCAGACTGGAAGAAGAAAAGATCAGGACCAACAGAGGTGAGACTTCTATCTGTCTTTTGTTTTGTTTCCAGTTTCTTGTATCTAGTTTTTTATATATAATGTTAAGACTTAGATCAGAAATCATTCTGCTGTTCACTTGTCCTTTGAATAGTATGAATGACAGTAAAGTTAATCTTGAATCTCTCTTCTGCGTTAAGTATTAAACCAATACATTGGGGCCTGGCTGGGCTCAGCCTGAACAAGTCACATTGATCTGCCGACCTGTGGGCCCACCCCCCGCAGAGTAGGGCATAAGGGTCGGGTGCAATGTGAGCCGGGCAGCAGGTGAAGGCGGTTACCTGGGCACGCTGACCCCCGGCTTGAGCGGCTAACTCTGGGGACTCTCTCCTTTTCCAGAGTTGCCCAAAGTGAGAGGTGCCGGGAGGGTGTGGGTGAGTTCTCCCCGAGGAACGAGAGGGTCGATGTCTCTGACTGTTGTCTGTGCTTATGCACCGAACAGCAGCTCGGAGTACCCGGCCTTCTTAGAGTCTCTGGGTGGTGTCCTGGAAGGGGTTCCACCTGGGGACTCTATTGTTCTTCTGGGAGACTTCAATGCTCAGGTGGGTAACGATGATGGAGGGGGGTGATTGAGAGGAACGGCCTTCCTGATCTGAACCTGAGTGGTGTTTTGTTACTGGACTTCTGTGTTAGTCACAGATTGTCCATAACAAACACATGTTCAAACAGAGCTGCTCATAAATGTACTTGGTACCAGAGCACTCTAGACCAAAGATCTGGGTGGGGAGAGAGGTGCTGCCTCAAGCAAAGGAGTTCAAGTATCTCGGGGTCTTGTTTACAACCAAGGGTAGAACGGAGCGTGAGATGGACAGGCGGCCTGGTGCAGCGCCAGCAGTGATGTTGTACCAGACCGTCGTGGTGAAGAAGGAGCTGAGCCTGAAGGCAAAGCTCTCGATTTACCGCTCCATCTACGTTCCAACCCTCACCTATGGTCATGAGCTTTGGGTAGTGACCGAAAGAACAAGATCGCTGATACAAGTGGCAGAAATGAGTTTCCTCCGTAGGGTGGCTGGGCTCAGCCTTAGAGATAGGGGGAGGAGCTCAGACATCCGGAGGGAGCTCGGAGTAGAGCAGCTGCTCCTTTTCCTCTAAAGGAGTCAGCTGAGGTGGTTTGGGCATCTGGTAAGGATCCTCCCGGGCGCCTCCCTCTGCAGATCAGAATCTGCTTATGGTTCCGCGCACCCGTTTTCGAACCAGAGGTGATCGAGCTTTCCAGGCTGTTGCTCCCAAGCTTTGGAACAGTCTCCCTCCCTCACTGCGCTCAGTAGATTCTGTTGTCACTTTAAGAAGCCAACTGAAGACATTTTTATTTGTTCAGGCTCTTGATTAGTTGCTTTGGGTCTGCTATGGTAGTTTAATTGCTGTTGTTTTGGTCTTTTAAAACTTGTATGTACATTTTTATTTTATATTTATGTTATTTTATTTTATTTTGTTTCATTCTTTTTGACTTGTTTATCCCCTGTTAATGTGAAGTACTTTGTGACTTCTGTCTGCGAAAGGTGCTATATAAATAAAGTTAACTTACTTACTTACTCCCGTTAGAGGAGTTCCAGGTCCAACTGGTAGGAGGCCCCGGGGAAGACCCAGAACATGGTGGAGGGATTATATCTCTAATTTATTTTTAGATTTTAAATCTAAAGGTTTTTATCACTTTTTGAAAGTCAATTTCAGTTTTCAAATCACATTTTATTGGCCAAGGATGTTAACATTCAAAACAGAGTTTGTGTCAAAAACCCAGATATGGGACAGAAACCAACACAGACATGCAGCTAAACAAAGACAACAAAGTTATAGACAAGGATACACAAACAACAAATATGTAAAGTAATAATATACAGATAAGAAGGGATAAATAATAACAATAGCAGAACAAACAATGTATACAGGATTGTGTTCTGCTGGACAAACTGACGTTCTTCTCTTCTGACCTGCTTCACCTGTTCAGGTTGTGACTATTTCTTGTTGTTTTCTGCTCAACAGAGAAACCCACAGACAAGAACGTCATCATCATTGCTGCAGTCGTTCTTCCTCTCATCGTCCTCCTCCTCCTCGCTGTGATTGGATTCATCGTTTACAGAAAGACCAATGGTATGCTTTAAGGCAGGTAGGAGCTCACAGGTACACTCTGGAACTGGTTTTGGATCCTAAAATGATTTTTAGTATGATGACTTAAGAAAGAAGTGATTATTAAAGAAGTTAAGTGGGTTAAAAAAAGAAGGTAGAAGAGATTAATTTGTCAGTGTGAGTGAATAGAAGAGGGGATCATGTCCACAGAGAAGAAGGTGTTAGAAGATACTCTGGCATTTGGCAGTTGTGACGACTTAAACCATGTGTGTGTTTTGTTTTTCAGCCAACTGTAAGTCATCTTCTGAAAACAACATTGAGTTCTCTGAGAAACTGAATTCTGGAAAAGACAACCCTGAAGGCCAAACACACAACCCTGCACAAAGTGGGCTGCTTCAGGAGACATGAACTTTTCACACCTGCTGTTAAACAAAGACGCCTTCAACTTTGTGTAAAACAACCTTCTGTCATTGTTTCTTATTCAGGTTTAGTGACACAGTGTAGCTTTGAAGAACATATTTGACTTTAAACAGATTTTCCATAGCAAAGTTGAGATTTTAATAAAAGTGTGAAGAGAAAGAGACAGATTCTTTCAGAAACCTTCACATCAGCAGGTCAGATAAAGTGTAATATTAAAAAGTCAAATGTGAACCTGAAGAAAAACAGTGACACCAAGTCACTGAAATAGTGTTGAAACAATGAAAAAGAAATAATTTGATTAAAAAGCATATTAGCTAAATGCTTACAAAATGTTCACACTAGTTAATGAATCATGGATATTTTAGGTCTGAATGAAGCTGTAAATACGAGGCTTTGTGGAATTATCTCCAAACCTCTATGGTAAATAATTCAGTTTTTTTATATATAGATATATATTTTGTATTTTCTCTTTAGGTTTATGGACAAATTTTTGCACTGTGTCTATGGTTAAAACAGTGGTCATAAATAATAAAAAGTATTGTGCAAAAATCTGTGTAATATTAACAAAGGGTGGGTGGGGGGTAAACACACTTCCATTATTTAAGTTAAGTTATATAAATGAAGTTTATGTGAAATGTCTGATTCCCTGATGAGATTTATGAAACATTTTTGATTTGACCTCTGCAGAATTTCTCACATATGAGAACCATGGACGACTTTGTGTTTCATTCTGAAGTGAACAATCATTTCATTTGCTTTGAATTCTCAGAAATCCTTTTGCAATCGAAAATATAATGCAAAGAAAAGGCCAAATGTCCAAACTGTTTTTAAATGAGTGACATTTTCCTGGTTAACAAATTCAGCAGATGTGGTTTAACACAAACTGGTGGTGAGCATAAATATTAGACACAAGCCTGAAGTGGAAGGTGAGCTTCTCAAGGGTTTTAATATTTATAATGTTCCACTTAAACATGTTAAATCCAGAAACCCTGTTATGCCCAGCACATTAGAGGGCACAACCAAACAAAAGGGAGGACCACGCAGCTGCCAAGTAAAGTAATTCACACATTTATTTAAGGAAAAACAACCAACTTTTAAGTGTACAACAGTGATGAAAAACCTAAAGGAACAAAAAGAACCAAGCAAATATAACCCAAAACCAAACAAAGCCACCCCTGGGAGCACCAGCCATCACGGAGAGAGAGAGAGCCATCTTGGATCCACCAAGCCTATATTAGGTGAGCAGCAGGTGAAGTAGATCCCCCAAACGAGGTGGGAGGAGCTGGCCAGCAGCATCTGCAAGAGAGAACACAGGCAGGGCAAGCAACAGCAGCCCAAGGGCCATCACACCCCCCCCATTAAAAAAAAACGGAGACCCACTAGGGTCTACGTAATCAGTTACACAAAAGCTCGGGACAGAGCATCGGCCATTATGTTGTCCCGGCCTTTAATATGACAAATATGCAAATTGAAGGGTTGCAAAAACAGCAACCAACACATCAGCCTCTGATTACAGTTTTGCATTGTGGACAGAAAGTTGTAGTTGATGACGCTTAAACTTACGTGAGAAGAAGCATATTGAGTGGTCAATACCTCCCTCCCCTTCCTGCAACAGGACTGCTCCAGCACCCACACCGCTGGCATCTACCTGGATGGCAAAAGGCTTTTCAAAATCTGGAGCAGTGAGAACAAGAGAGGAGCAGAGGAGATTTTTCACAGTCTCAAAAGCAGCCTGACATTGACGAGACCACACAAACACAGCCTTTTTTTTTCTCTTCTTTTTCCAGGTAAAGTTGCTTCCTTGATCTGACTGTATCACCTTCGGAATACCAAATGTGGATATAAATGTAGTTAGAGCGCTCAGGACAGGCTTAACTTTGGGCTTTCCAGTCAGCTGGCATGTATGACATGTTTTACAGTACACCGACACATCTCGTTTCAACAAAGGCCAGAAGAAATGTCGAAGCACACGGTTGTAAGTTTTCTTAACCCCATAATGACCAGCAATGCCATCATGTGCAACATGTAACACAAGGTTTCTAAACTTAGATGGCACCACCACCTGTGTTACCTGGTCCAACTGCACACCATCTACCACACGCTTCCATTTCCTCATCAGCACTCCATCTTGCAAAAAATAACCATTATCCAATACCTGCCCCTCACCTTCAGGACCAACCATATCAAACAAAGGTGCAAGTATAGGATCTCCTGCCTGTTCTGAACTCCTCCTTGCTGATAGACGATAAAGGCCCAGGGCAAAGCAGAACCTGAACCCCAACCTCTCCAGGAACATCGCCCTGAGAACACCCCTGTGAGGAATCAGACTGAGCAGGCCCAACCTCCTCTCGTGAGTTCACTCTGCTCATTGCCTGAGTGACAACACACGCAGGGAAAATGTTGCACACTCATCCAGAGACCCAGAGCACCCCAGCGACTCTGTAACCACCAGCGGTGGTGCAACATTGTTGCCCACGACAACATCCACCCCATCCATAGGAAAAAAACGATGCACCCCCATGACCACTTCACCTTCAACCAGGTCAGAAAATAAGTTCAGGCGGTGCAACGGCACCAACACAGGAACTAAACTAATACCAAGCACAGGAGTTGTATCACCGGTGTCTGACCCCGATGAAAACGGCAACACCCCCTCCAGGACAAAGCTCTGGCTCGCTCCTGTGTCTCGCAAAATCCTAACTGGTTTCCTCTCCCCCTTACCCATAGACACAAACCCATCCCTCATAAGAGCATAAGAGTCATCAACTTCCTGGGGCCCCCCCATAGCCTGTCTGCAGGGCCACCTTTGGTCCCCAAATGACGACGCTGAGGCAACAAAACCAACAGATTTCGCATACACAGAACCATTTGACCTTTGTTCTGGCTTGGACAGTGGACACTCCCTTCCAGTGACCCTTGTTCCTGCACAAATGACAGATCTTATTAGGATCAAATTTCCCATCTGTGCCAGGGACACTTCTGACACTGGCCTGAGAGACCTGCCGAGTCCCCACAAACTTGCCCGGACCCGACCTCCCACTTTCTTCCTGCACGCCATTATCCCCAAACCTGCGCCGCTCTGAGCTACCAGCATGAATCAGCACATAGTCATCTGCCAAAACGGCAGCTTCCGAAGCTGACTTAACCCTGCACTCATTAATGTATACGGCAATGTGATGAGGAACAGAGTTTTTTTAATTGTTCTAACACTATGAGATCACAAAGACCATCAAAACTATTCACATCAGAGGCTGAACACCAACGTGCAAAATGGCCCGAAATGTCACGAACAAACTCAACATGAGTTTGTCTTTCACCCCTCTTCCAGCCCCGAAATCTCTGCCTATAAGCCTCCGGGACCAGTTCATAAGCCTTCAGTACCGCCGCCTTCACTTTTGAGTAAATTTTGCCATCCACAGGACTAAGGGCAGAATATGCTTCCTGAGCCTTACCCGTGAACACACACTGCAGCATCAAAGTTCAATGTTAGGCCACCCCCTGGCATCAGCCACACGCTCAAACAAAGAAAAGAACGTGTCCGGGTCCCTTTCATTGAATTTGGGCAGCAGACGCAAATTACCAGCAACATCAAAACCAGAAAAACTACCAGCTTGGCCTGGCACACCAGCCCCTAAGAGAGACGCACTAGCCTTCCCCTCTCTTATCAACTCCAGTTTCATTTGTTCAACTTTTAATCTCTCCCTTTCCAGGGCTACTTGCACATCTGCCTCCCTTGCCTTCCACTCTGCCTGCAGCCTTTCATGCTCCAACTGAACCGCAACCTTTCCTTTTCCATCTCTGCCTTCTCCTTCTCCAGCTGCATATATTGGTCAAACAGCTTCTCAAGAAGCTCTGGAAGCTTCCCACCAGGAGTAGGTTTACTCTGCTCAAGCTCTAAAACAACCCCTGACACTAGCAGCCCCTCAACAATGACCCTCAGATCAGCTTTTTTAGGCACATGCTCTGGCTTCTCCCAACCAAAATGCACCGCTAAGTCAACTAAATCCGTCTTAGCAAACTGAGACAACGTACCGCGTCCTGGCCGCTTCAAAAACTCAGCAACCAACGGATTCCTATGCTCCGACATGATGCAGACAACCACACAATTCAACCAGTCGAGACCCCGTGCCCACAGCACAACCCGAGAAATGGACTACAGTGCAGTAGTCACCCAAAGCACCACCACAGAGAGGGTTTACATGGAAATGAGCCTCCTCCCTAACTGCCTAACCATAAGCTAAATAACTGAACCCTAGTCTTCATGTGTTGTACTGGTGGCGGGAACTTATACACCTATAGCCCGCTTGCATTTGGGGAAGACAAACAGCCTTCAGCCAAAGCTACGGATGGTGCCCCCGAGACAATTGCTACTAACCACACGGACAACACACAAAAATAACAAAGAGCCCTGGAAAATAACAAACCCAGCAATCCCCTCTAACCAGGAAAAGCTGCTACAGCCTATGTGGAGGAACTAGCAGATGCCCCAGCCAGAATAGAACTGACTGTCAACAACCCTCCCTGCAGCCACACTCTGTGTAACCACATGCCCCATGCACTACCACAACTCACCGGGCCCAAGAACCAGAGACCACAGCAACCAAACACAGAAACAACCAGCTACCATAGGCCTCCCACAAACTCAGTTTCACACCAACAACTAACCAAAAACCCCAGATGCAACATAGGACGAGCCCCCATTTGTTATGCCCAGCACATTAGAGGGCACAACCAAACAAAAGGGAGGACCACGCAGCTGCTAGGTAAAGTAATTCACACATTTATTTAAGGAAAAACAACCAACTTTTAAGTGTACAACAGTGATGAAAAACCTAAAGGAACCAAAAGAACCAAACAAATATAACCCAAAACCAAACAAAGCCACCCCTGGGAGCACCAGCCATCCCAGAGGGAGAGAGAGAGAGAGCCATCTTGGATCCACCAAGCCTATATAGGTGAGCAGCAGGTGAAGTAGATCCCCCAAACGAGGTGGGAGGAGCTGGCCAGCAGCATCTGCAAGAGAGAACACAGGCAGGGCAAGCAACAGCAGCAGCCCAAGGGCCATCACACACACAACACTGGACAACATGTGTAAGTTGTTGTGTGATGCTGGTGTCTCTGTGTGTCCTGTCATGTCCCGTACAACACTTCTAAACTCTGTCATGTTGTGGAGAAGATCTCTGATCTGTTTCACAAGGTTTTATGGAGAAGAAGCTCTTTTTCTTTAGTTTTATTTGGTGAACTGGATTCTGTTCTTCACTTAAAAAGTACACCAGTGTGTAAATCATCATGTAAAGATATGGTGTGTATAATATATAAAGCTGTAAAATAAATGTTTCATCTGGATTTCTACAATGTTTTGTTTTAATTTCTTTCAAATAACTTTTCTTCGGTCGTTGCTCTCAAAACTTCTTTTTATGGCTCATTTTTTAATTTAAGCTTTTATCATGTGTCAATATAATATCAAGATGGGATTTATTGTGTAATGTCGATTTGTAAACTTTATTTCAATTTCTTTCAGATAACCTTTTTTCTTAAATTTAGCTTGTGTTTATCACACGTTTTAATTAGTCAGTTTTTATCAAGTTAATAAAATAGAACACTGAAAGTTGTGAAACCTAAAGTGGGAAACTGTTTGTTTGATTTTGTTTCAAAGCTTCTTTTTATGACTCTTATTTATTTGTTTGAATCCGGCTCAGAGTCTTTTCCTGCAAGTCTCCCCCTTTCACTCTGTGTCTCTCCCACTATTAAATAAAGCTGAAAAATGGACAAAAAATAGTGTTTGTGTGTTTGTGTTGTTGAGAACCTTTCTGTTTAGAGTGTAACAGCCTCCATTTAACTACAACTTGTAATGATCAGGGTTTATATAATGAGTATTGTGGTTCTGAAAAAGACAACAGTTAAGAGTTATTATTTGTTGTTTGTTGGGGGTTCAAAGTTTTACAGAATTTCTTTTTTCTTTTTCAGGACAACACTATGGTCTCAATCGCTGGTAAAAAATCTTCAACAATTCGACAATTTGATGTTTGTCAAGACTTTTATTATTTCATCAGTATCTATTTGTAGCTCTGAATACTTTATTTAAGGGTTTTGTACCTCTTGGTTTCATTTTGAAATGTTCGTGTGGCTTCCAGTGTTATTGATCACAGCAGTTGCATCCAGGTTTTGACAGAAGCTGCAGCTAACTGGGAAATAGCCTGCTAATAATGTGTAGCTGGTAAATATGATGTGTTGTTGGTGTTTACCACACTGTTAGGCAGTTTGGAGAATGTGATATGAAATGAGAGTTATTTAGCGCTCACGGTTAGCGCCGCTAGCTCCCGTTAGCATGCTGGGCTAACTCCATTGGCATTCCGAGCTAGCACTTAGCTAGGTCTTGCCAGCATTTAGCTATTAATGTTTCCTGCTAATGTTAGCTGTGTTTAAGCTTTGGGTCCCCTGTTTTTACTGCAATTCATTACTTAATTCATAAGACATTTGTTGACTATAGTTTAAAAGAGTCAATGTTTTGTTTATTGTTAAAAATGGCTATTTAAGTTACAATGTCATTAATATTATGTGTAACCTGTTATATGTGGTTTAATCGTTTCAGGTTTATGACCTGTGGTCACCTGTGGTCATTTTGTGATAAAATAAAGGAAGACCAAGGATAACAGGAGTTACTGCTTCAGAGTGCTTCCTGTCAAGCCTTTTCGGAGGGCTGAATTGTGAAAATCCGAAAACAATGTTAAAAGTGTAAATAATGGCCCCATTTAGAAGAAAATAGAAGATAAAGAATTGTGTGATTTGGGGCGGGGCTACCTTTGATTGACATGTCACTAACAAGGCGAGCCGTCATCACAGAGAAGCAGAACAATGTGTATCCATGGCAACGTGACAATAAAGCATAGACTGTATAAAATAGTTATATACAACGGTTTGGTCTCGTAACTTTGACCCTTTAACTGTATTTTCACTTAATGTTTATTTGAACATTTTGTTAATTAAAAACATCTTGTTCAGCGTTTGGTTGGACTAACAGACACTCCAATGAGTCCCTGTTCATATTTCTGAGGTAAGAGGGAGGCATAAAAGAAAGCCTTGCCCCCCCTGCTGCAACCCCAGATGGCAGCTATGAATTAAAAGAAAAGTTACGTCCGATTTGACATTTACCAGAGCGAATTTCCAATGTCCGACTACAGTGAATGCAGCACGAGTTAACGTCAGAGCGGCCGGCAAGAGACTGATTTGTTTTGAAAACTGAGTGGCGCGAAGCGAGGGAGCCAGGAGTCGCGAGGAGAGAAGAGACGGCGGGAAAGAGGTAAAAACTGATTAACTATCTATCAAGAAATTAAATTATAATGAAAGCACAGTGCTAGCATAGTTGTGTTTCTGGTTTTGTGATGATAAAAATCTGGTTGAAGAAAGTTATTTCATTAACTATACATGTAATGTTAGCTAGGTCTGACGTTAGTTCTGTGTAAAGTAGGCTACAAACGCTAATATTGATTAAAATTTACTTTTTAAATTTTACAGAAATGTGACAGAAAAGATGAGGTGGAAGGAGAGAGAAAAGATGAAGATGAGGTGGAAGGAGAGAGAGAAGATGAAGATGAGGTGGAAGGAGAGAGAGAAGGGCAACAGAAAAGTGACAGAGAAAGAATACAAGGCCAAGGCGACCAGGGACGTTTTGCTATAAGCTGTATTTAAGAGACATTGCTTAGACTTCTTCAAATAAATATAAATATTCATGTTTGCTTATATATGAGTAATTGGGGAAACTTGTCAGTGTGAAAGTGTGATGAGATGGGGACAGAGTTTTAATATTTTGTGAAGTGTATTTTAGATCTATTGCTCAGATTAAATTCCAAAATTAAAAAAAAAAACCTAAAAATACTCTCCCAGGCTAAAATGTTAGTGTGTGTTGAACACAGTCTGATGGTTATAGCTTATCAATGACAGTTCCAAATTGATTATGTTTTACTAGTCATTATATTGTATAATTAGTTCAGATATAATGCAGTTTAAATTTCTCCTCCTCTCCATCTTCTAGACGTATCCAAGTCCAGGTGTGAGGTTCCAGTGTGAGAGAGTTTCCCTAAGACCCTCCAGGGAGGAGCCAGGAGAAGCTTCAGCAGCGACTGGTACAAATCTCACCCCTGGTTAGAATACTCTCACTCAAAAGATGCAACTTACTGTTTTGCTTGTAGGCATTTTTCACTCCCCGATGCTCCAAGGACTGTTTTCACCTCATTCAAGGGTTATCGTAACTGGAAAAAGGCTACAATGAAAGACAGTGGTTTCTGTTCTCATACCAGATCTGAAGGTTATGTAAAAAGACTGAGAGACAAACTGGGAGAATGTGTGTTCTGAGTGAACAGTAACAGCGTTGTCCAGAACCGTGTTTGAGTGCCTTGACCCATTTATTTCCAGTGTATTGATGCTCACCTTAGTACAGCTCAGTTCAATGGTCTTCATGGGTAAGTTTTTATTTTGATAGTTTCTTCTTGTCAAAAACTGTTTGCTTCCCCTCTCACATATCTACCACTCAACACCTGTGTCTTACCTTAATGCCTTTCCTGTGATAATGCCCCACCTACAGTAGTGTTACCATACTTCTATCTCCTATTAAGTGAGATCACATTGTATGGTCACGTATTCCTAATATGAACTGTTTCACATGAAACCTCAAATGCAAGACATTGATTGCATGAGATTAAGTTTGTCTGTATGAGTTTGTAAATGGCAGCCCGTGTCCTTTTGTAGTGTGTACATACTATTTGTCATCAAACAGTGATAACTGATTAAATTCAGTATATATATGTCTGCCATATGTTGCCACCCTTCAAAAATTCCTGCCTCCCCCTTGCCACCCCATAAATATTTTTCTAGATCCGCCCCTGACTACGTCCATTATTTATAGTGTCTGACTTGAATCTTGAGTGTGTTTCCTTATGTCACCACTAGAGAGCAACATAACTCTGAAATGGGTCAGCTGTGAGAGAAGTCACTGCAGTGAAACAATCTGCCAGAGAAACTTTCCTCAGTCTTTCCAACTACAACTTCCTTTTGAGTCTTTAGAGTCAGGTTCATGAATATCAGTTTATCTAAACTCTCTCTAACTTGCTTTTCCCTCCGTAACTCTCACTTCAAGATTAAACTTAAAATCCTGTTATACATCATAATCTGCACTCACTGTTATTTCTCCCATTGGACCTGCAGCTCGTCTCCTAAAGGGGCGTGGCAGTAACTGAACTCACCTGACAGGTACAGGGACTGAGAGGTCAGTGAGCCGTCTCGCTTGGTACCTGTCTCTGTTGACACACCTTTATTGAGAAGATAAAGAAGTTCCTCATGTGGCATCTCCAGGTACGATCACCTTTTTAATCTTTGCTTCACTTTTCCAGTCAGCTCTGATTTTGTTCCTACGCAGCTAAAACACGTCTTTATATTTATTTATTTTAACTTCTACTTGGCCTTGATGTGACTATTTGTTCGTAACTGAATAACACTGAATGCACCATATTCACAATGTTTGTACTAATTGTAAAATTTTGTTTTTTCTGACAGTTAAGCACTCCTTGAAGATTTTTGTAACTGGATCTTCTGGTGATAAACTCAGGTATTGATCAGCAGAAAGAGGTTTGGTCAACCAGAGCTCAAACCTCAAAGTAACAAATAATATAAATACTACAATGTCTGGATAAAAGATGTGACACAGATTGATGTGTTTGTGCAAAAATCATGAGGATTATTGTCTCAGTTGGAATAGTGAGAGCAAAAGATCTAAGTTTCTTATTAAACCTTATTAAATTCTATAACTTTTTATATGCTCCAACAGCAATAAGAGAAGGTGAAAACAGAGAAGCTGTATGAAGCGCCAAACCAAAATGAAAAGCAGGATCATGTGTTCAAACATCAACAGAGGTGTTCAGTTTCTGTTGTTTGAGCAGTTTTCAGCGTCCACAGCTTCAAATCAGCTCCGGAGCATTTATTCTGTAGGACAGAGCTGACCTTGAGCAAGCATCAGCCTGAGCTGATGCTTGTGTTTAAGAAGCTCTCTGACTCGCTTTCTGCTTCACTTTTATTTCTTTTCATTTCAAACTTCAACAATGAGGTGAAATATTGTTTCATGGAGACCACCTTGTGTTTTATTCTATTGTTTGTCCTGATAGTTGACCTGATGTGTGCCAACACCAGTGTTCAGGCCTTTAGTGGAGCTAAACTAAACACTTTAACATGCTGACATATTTCATAGAACAGCTCATTAGATAAGAACTTCAGAGGGGATTTAATATGTTCCCCTCCATCTCATTTAATAAGCAGATGGTTTGACTGCTCACATATCTGTTTAAAATTACAGATAATGCCAGTCTGTACATCATCTGCAGCTTTGAACCACTGGGGGCAGCACCTCACCTCATTTACTCACTATAACATCCATGAAACCAAACTTGGATTTATTGTTTGTTGTTGATATTTTTGATCAGGACTGTTTTAAATCCCAGGGCAGCCATACAGAACAAAAGAACAATAAGACACTACTGAATCCCCACAAACTGCTCAGTGTCTGGTCTGTAGCTGACAGTAACCTCTGACCTGACACAACATTTCTGCACATTTCATTAGTCTGCAAAACATTTTGACAAGATGTGAGCAGCAGAAAGTATAAAACTCTTTTCATATGTGAACAAAGTTCCATCCATCCATCCATTTTCTTCCGCTTATCCGGGGCCGGGTCGCGGGGGCAGCAGGCCAAGCAGGGCATTCCAGACGTCCCTCTCCCCAGCCACAACGTCCAGCTCCTCCTGGGGGACCCCGAGGCGTTCCCAGGCCAGGAGAGAGATATAATCCCTCCACCGTGTTCTGGGTCTTCTCCGGGGCCTCCTACCAGTTGGACGTGCCCGGAACACCTCTAACGGGAGGCGCCCGGGAGGCATCCTTACCAGATGCCCAAACCACCTCAGCTGACTCCTTTCGACGCGAAGGAGCAGCGGCTCTACTCCAAGCTGATGTCTGAGCTCCTCACCCTATCTCTAAGGCTGAGCCCAGCCACTCTACGGAGGAAGCTCATTTCAGCCGCTTGTATCCGCGATCTTACTCTTTCGGTCTCTACCCAAAGTTCATGACCATAGGTGAGGGTTGGAACATAGATGGACCGGTAAATCGAGAGCTTTGCCTTCCGGCTCAGCTCCTTCTTCACCACGACGGTCCGGTACAACGCCCGCATCACTGCTGACGCCGCACCAAACCGCCTGTCCATCTCACGCTCCGTTCTACCCTCACTCGTGAACAAGACCCCGAGATACTTGAACTCCTTCGCTTGAGGCAGTACCTCTCTCCCCACCCAGAGGGGACAGTCCACCGTTTTCCGGCAGAGAACCATGGCCTCAGACTTGGAGGTGCTAACTCTCATCCCAACCGCTTCGCACTCGGCTGCAAACCGCCCCAGTGAGTGCTGGAGGTCCCGGCTTGATGAAGCCAAAAGAACCACATCATCTGCAAAAAGCAGAGATGCAATTCTTAGGTCACCAAACCGAATCCCTTCCTCCCCCCGGCTGCGCCTTGAGATCCTGTCCATGAAAACCACAAACAGAATCGGAGACAAGGGGCAGCCCTGGCAGAGGCCAACACCCACTGGGAACGTGTTTGACGTTGTGCCGAGTATGCGGACACAGCTCTCACTTTGGTTATATAGGGACCGGATAGCTCGTAGCAATGAGCCCGGTACCCCATATTCCCGCAGTACCCCCCACAAGACTCCCCGAGGGACACGGCCGTAGGCCTTCTCCAAGTCCACAAAACACATGTAGACTGGATGGGCAAACTCCCATGACCCCTCCAGAAATCTCGCAAGGGTAAAGAGCTGGTCCATTGTTCCACGGCCAGGACGGAAGCCGCATTGTTCCTCCTGAATCTGAGGTTTGACAATCGGCCGGAGCCTCCTTTCCAGCACCCAGAGTAGACTTTTCCGGGGAGGCTGAGAAGTGTGATTTCACGGTAATTGGAACAGACCCTCCGGTCCCCCTTTTTAAAAATGGGAACCACCACCCTGGTCTGCCACTCCACTGGCACTGTCCCAGACCCCCACGCGACACTGAAAAGGCGTGTCAACCATGACAGCCCAACAGTGTCCAGAGCCTTCAGCATCTCAGGGCGAATCTCATCCAACCCCGGCGCCTTGCCGCCGGGTAGCTTTTTGACTACCTCGGCGACCTCTGCCAGGGTTACTGGTGAGTCTTCCCCTGAGTCTTCAGACTCTGCCTCCTCTACAGAGGGCTTGTTGGCTGGATTGAGGAGTTCCTCAAAGTGCTCTTTCCACCGTCTGACGACATCCACAGGTCGGGTCAGCAGGTCTCTGCCCCCGCTGAACACAGCTTGGGCCAAGCCCTGCTTTCCCTTCCTGAGACGCCCGACGGTTTTCCAGAACCTCTTTGAGGCCGACTGAAAGTCCTCCTCCATGGCCTCCCCGAATTCCTCCCATACTCGAGTTTTTGCTTCAGCGACTGCCGCAGCTGCAGCCCCTCTGGCCGAACGGTACCTGTCTGCTGATTCCAGAGACCCCTTGGCCTGCCAAGACCGAAAGGCCTCCTTCTTCAGCTTGAAGGCCTCCCTCACCGCTGGTGTCCACCAGCGGGTTCTTGGGTTGCCGCCACGACAAGCACCGACGGCCTTCAGGCCACAGCTCCTGCTAGCCGCATCAACAATTGAGGCTTTGAACATGGCCCATGTCCATGTCCCCAGCCTCACCCGGGATGTTGGAGAAATTCTTCCGGAGGTGTGAGTTGAAGACCCTGCAGACAGGGGCCTCCGCTAGATGTTCCCAGCACACCCTCACTACACGTTTGGATTTGCCAGGTCTGTCCAGCATCCTCCCCCGCCACCTGATCCAACTCACCACCAGGTGGTGATCAGCTGACAGCTCTGCTCCTCTCTTCACCTGAGTGTCCAGAACATGCGGCCGCAGATCTGATGACACGATAATGAAATCGATCATCGATCTTTGGCCTAGAGTGCTCTGGTACCAGGTACACTTATGAGCAACTCTATGTTCGAACATGGTCTCTGACTGTTGTCTGTGCCTATGCACCGAACAGCAGTTCAGAGTACCCGGCCTTCTTGGAGTGGGTGGTGGGTGGTGTCCTGGAAGGAGTACCGCCTGGAGACTCTATCGTTCTTCTGGGAGACTTCAACGCTCACGTGGGCAACGATGATGGTACCTGGAGGGGGGTGATTGGGAGGAGCGGCCTGCCCGATCCGAACCCGAGTGGTGTTTTGTTATTGGACTTCTGTGCTAGTCACGGATTGTCCATAACAAACACCATGTTCGAACATAGAGTGAACAAAGTTGAGTAATAAAAATCAAGCCCCGCATGTCTCCCCATCCTCTTACACAGGCTGAAGTAACATCATATACTTTCACTTTCGTTCATAACATGTGTGAGCCTGTTTACCTAGATACAAGTGACGTCATGCTCAGAATAAATTCCCATTGGCTCAGATGAAGGTATGTTCAGCGTCACCTCTGGTTTTATCCTCATTTCAACTCTGATTGTGGAGCAGGAAGGACGATCTCTGTTTCTCTCTTCAGACAAACATACAAAGCTTCACTCTGGTAAATCTTCAGACGGTCACAATGCAGATCTTTGCTGCTCTGGTTCTCCTGGGAACAGCCCTGCATGGCGCTGCACCAAGTGAGTTCACATTGTTTTGTTGGTTTATTGTGAAAGAAATTGTCTTTCTATACTGTATTTATGAGTTTCAGCGTTTTAAGATTGTCTTTGATGTTTATTTCCTGGACTTCTGTGTATATCATAGAAATATTAAAAAGTAACAACCCATCATCTTAAAGTTGACGTTAGTAAATCCTGTCTGTTCACCTCATTGAAAAATCCTGAAAAATCCTGAAAAGGGCATAAGTGTGTTTTCCTGAACCTTTATATCTTTTATTTGTGTCATTATTTTATACTATCAGGACCATTAAGACCGATACGGTCTGATCATGTTAATGTTAAAATGGCTGCGTGACTTTGCAGCAACAGTCCAGCCCAAATTTAGAAAAATAAATAAAAAACAACATGAAAAGCCTTTTAAACTAAACAGTACTTGTCCATAATTATATTTAGTGCTGTTAGTTAAGATATAAGTGTTTCACGGTTGTTTCTTATATAAAGTGTGTCACTAGAATCTACAAGGAACATAATTAAGTGTTTGGTATCTTTATGAACTCAGAACAAGCTGAATATAAAAGTATATGCACACATATGAAGTGAAAAAAATCATAGGTTTTTTTTACATTTTTATCCGAAAAGTCAGCTGATATTGTTGTTGTCCTGCTGAAGCCAAACAACTTCCTGCTTTGTTGGTACAATATTTGATATTGTTCAGTAATGTGGTTAAACAGAATAACTGAGACTGTAACATGATATATTTACATTAATTATTCATTAATTATTCTGTACTTATTAGAGTGTAAAACAGATTATTAGGATGTCTCAAATATATTGTCATTCTTTTTGATTCTGTGAGCAGGAAAATAAAATTGTTAAGTGATTTATAAAACTGTGATATAAAAACTGAAATGATGACTTTTTTTCTTACAGTGACTCACTCTCTGATAAATTTCTACACTGGATCGTCTCAAGTCCCAAACTTCCCAGAGTTTGTGACTGTTGGTTTGGTTAATGAGATTGAGACAGATCACTATGATAGTAACAGCAGGAAATATGAACCCAAACAGGAGTGGATGATCAGAGCCACAGAAGATGAACCTCAGTACTGGCAGAGACAGACTGAGTATCGATTTGGTCACCAGCAGGTCTTCAAAGCCAACATTGAAATTTTAAAGCAGCGCTTCAACCAAACTGGAGGTTTGTTTATGTTTTACTTTCTACTGATAAAATGTTGTTTATTGTATATTTTTATATTTTCATTCTGTATTTTAGTACGTATTTTAGTGTGTTATGTTAAGTGTGTTAGTCTGTATTTTAGTGTGTTATGTTAACACACACACAAACACAAACACACACCATTCTCAGATTAAAGTGTTCGACAGCTTTTCTTGACTGAAACCCAGAGACTAGTGAATGCTGCTATACTACATGGATACAGCTATACTACATGGATACAGTGTTTCTGTCCATCCCATAATAACCATTCATTCATTCCCATTAACCGCTTATCCGCATTCGGGTCGCTGGAGCCTATCCCAGCTGACATTGGGCGAGAGGCGGGGTACACCCTGGACAGGTCGCCAGACTGACACATAAAGACAGACATTCACACTCTCAGTCAAGGAAGGAAGCCGGAGTACCCGGGGAGAACATGCAAACTCCACACAGAGTCGCTCCATAATAACGCTATTGTTGATTGATGGAAAGTTGACCGAGGCCAGCAGTTGGAGGTCAGAGTGCAAGATGGCAGGGTTGATGTTTTTTATATTGCGAAAATGAATATGGCGTTTAGGCTTGGGGAGGTGGGATGGGCAGGAAATGTCCATGGAAATGATGCTGTGATCAGAGACGCCCAGGTCATATACTGACAAATTTTTGATGGAAGGAGAGTCCGAGATGACCAGGTCTAAAGTGTGCCCTCTGGTATGTGTAGGTGCATCAACATGCTGTGTGAGGTTGAGACAGTCCAGTACATGAAGGAAATCAGCTGCCAGGGCGGAGGAGGGATTGTCAATGTGAATGTTCATATCGCCAAGTATGATGTTATTGGAGGATAGAGAGCAGAGGGAGGTGAGAAGGTCGTGAATCTCTGTGATGAAGGATGGGTGTGGTTTGGGCAGCTGGTAGATCAGTACTGCATTGATCTTGGAAGGGGTTTTTGATTTGAAGGCCAGATATTCAAAAGAGGACACATCAGGTAGAGACAGAGGAGAGAGCTTGAGAGTATCGCGGTAAATTACCGCCAGGCCACCACCTCAGCCAGTGCAGCAAGCTCTCTGCAGGTAACTGTATCCAGGGGGACAGGCTTCTTTAATGAGGAAAAAACCTCAGGTTGGTGCCAGGTCTCAGTGAGGCACATCAGGTCAATATCTTTCTCCAGAATGTGATCATGGACCAGGCTTGATTTATTTGACAGGGACTGGGCATTAAAAAGTTCAGTTTTAATGTGGGATAGATCAGTAGACCTCTGGATGGGACAGAGCAGGCTGGGATCCACACCTCTCCTTCTATCACACACAGCATGGCACAGTCTTGCGATGTTCCCGGCGATATTCCTTACTGCGGCGGCGGTGCTCTGATGACGTGTCCGCGATGCGACAGGAAGAGCGGCAGACCAGGTGGGTGAGATGGAGCCAGCGTTGGGAGGCTAGATGTAAATAAACTTTCTCCGTGACCAAGCCCTGAGGTCGAGGAGGGTTTGGCGATCATATGCCAGCAGAGCAGATACATATCGGAAGGCAAAAAGCAGTAGGAGCAGGAAAACAGACGTAACAGCAAAGGAGCGAGGCGGATGGCTTGCCATCAAAGGCGCCATCTTCTTTTTATTGGCCTCAGTGTCTCTGTCTCTCTGGCTCAGGTGTCCACATTATCCAGAGGATGTTTGGCTGTGAATGGGATGATGAGACTGATGAGGTCAAAGGTTATGAACAGCATGCTTATGATGGAGAAGACTTCTTATCATTGGACCTGGAGAGAGAGACTTGGGTCGCTCCAAAACAACAGGCTGTCATCACCAAACACAACTGGAATAATAATAAAGCTCTGATGGCTCAGAACAAGCACTACTACACCCAGATTTGTCCTGAGGAGCTGAAGAAGTATGTGAACTTCGGGAGGAGCTCTCTGCTGAGAAAAGGTAGAGTCACATGACCTGATGTAGTTTAATGACCACGACAATGTTAATATGCATTCTGTGTTTCCAACCATAAGTAACATTACAATAAATATAAAGCATACAGAGGCTGAATCTGTCTCAGTTTAAACACATTTCTTTTTCTGTCACGTCTCTTTATTTCTCTGACTCCACACATTTATCCCCCCTCGTCTGTCTCACACTCGCTGTCCACTGCACTCTTTAATCTGTCTCACCTCTCTTCATCTATTTTTTCCTTCTGTCTCTCTTCAGCCCCTTTCATAGTGCCGTTTCATGCTGGGGCATTTCTGACTCTGTAACGTCTTGCCTCCACTATGAACACGCCCGAAGCGGGATGCTGGGATCAAATGATCCCACCAATTTTCCACCTCCAGAGGTCACAGAAGAGGAACATTGGTGGGACTGTTGGAAGCGGGACCACTATGAACGGGCCTTCGGGGCGAAGCGGGATATTTGCCATCGTGCATGACGTCTAACACACACCTCCCACTTGGTCCGACAGTCACCCAATCACTGTTCAGCTGCACAACAACTGTAGCCGCTGTCACTAACTGTGCACAGAGTTTCAAGTGCTTGTTGTAAACAAACGAACTGTGTAGCCTATCAGCACTGTAAATGGTAAATGGGCTGCACTTTTATCCAAAGCGCTTTACACTACAGACTGCGTTCATTCACCCGTTCACACACACATTCATACTGGTGGCCGAGGCTAGCCACCTGCCACCATTGGGAGTTCATTCATACACTGATGAACGCAGCATCGAGAGCCATTTGGGGTTCAGTATCTTGCCCAAGTATACTTCAACATGTAGGCTGCCATGGTTTGGGATTGAACCACCGATCTTCCGATCGATGTGCGGCCGATATACTAACTGGACCACAGCCGCTCATAGATGGAGACGATAGAGACTGCTGCTGCTCTGTCACACATCTCTATCGTCTCCTCCCACTATCCTCCCACCACTATCCTCCCACCTCGTTCCGCGATGCCAGATTGCACCATGAAAGGGCAGAATATCACTTTGCCTTCGTGGGCTCAATATGAACGCCCTAAGGCGAAAAGCAGGCAAAGATCTTTCCGGCAATACAGTGGGACATTTGCGGGACGGCACTATGAAAGGGGCTTTCTTTTATCAATGAATGAGTATTTGATGTATTTGCATCGTATACATACTGTATATATAGTGTATTAAGGTAGTGATAGTAATAAAGAACCTATAAACTGTGTTTCCCTTCTCTCTGCAGACCTTCCCTCAGTGTCTCTCCTCCAGAAGACTCCCTCCTCTCCAGTCAGCTGCCACGCTACAGGTTTCTACCCTGACGGAGCCATGATGTTCTGGAGGAAAGATGGAGAGGAGCTTCATGAGGACGTGGACCTCGGAGAGATCCTCCCCAACCACGATGGATCCTTCCAGATGAGTGTTGACCTGGACCTCTCATCAGTCAAACCTGAAGACTGGACGAGGTACGACTGTGTGTTTCAGCTCGTTGGTGTGAAGGAGCACATCTTCACCAGACTGGAAGAAGAAAAGATCAGGACCAACAGAGGTAAGACTTCTATCTGTCTTTTGTTTTGTTTCCAGTTTGTTGTATCTAGTTTATTATATATAATTTTAAGACTTCGATCAGAAATCATTCTGCTGTTCACTTCTCCTGTGAAGAGTATGAATGACAGTAAAGTTAATCTTGAATCTCTCTTCTGCTTTAAGTATTAAACCAATACACTGAAGCTCACCCGACCCTTATGTCCTACTCTGCAGGGGGCGGGCCTACAGGTCGGCAGATCCATGTGACTTGTTCATGCTGAGCCTGGCCGGGCCTCAACAAATCACATGGAACCGCCGACCTGTGGGCCCGCCCCCCACAGAGTAGGGCATAAGGGTCTGGTGCGATGTTAGCCGGGCAGCAGGCGAAGGCGCGTATCTGGGCGTGCTGACCCCCGGCTTCAGCGGCTAACTCTGGGGATGTGGAATGCCACCTCGCTGGCGAGGAAGGAGCCTGAGCTTTTGTGAGAGGTGGATCGTTACCAGCTAGAAATAGTCGGGCTCACCTCCACGCATAGCGTGGGCTCTGGAACCAAACTCCTAGAGAGAGGCTGGACTCTCTCCTTTTCTGTAGTTGCTCAGGGTGAGAGGCACCGAGTGGGTGTGGGGATACTCACAAGCCCCCGGCTGAGGGTCGCTGTGTTGGAGTTCTCCCCGAGGAGCGAGAGGGTCGCCTCCTTGCGACCGCAAGTTGCGAGGAGAAGGTCTCTGACCCGGCCTTCTTGGAGTCTCTGGGTGGTGTCCTGGAAGGGGTACCACGAGTACTATGGAGACTCTATAGTTCTTTCGGGAGACTTCAACACTCACATGGGTAACAATGATGGAGGGGGGGGGATTGGGAGGAATGGCCTGCCCGATCTGAACCCGAGAGGTGTTTTGTTTTTGGACTTCTGTGGTAGTCATGAATTGTCCATAACAAACACCATGTCTGACCATAGAGCTGTTCATAAGTGTACTTGGTACCAGAGCACTCTACGCCAAAGATCGATGATCAATTTTATCATCGTATCATCAGATCTGCAGCCGCATGTTTTGGACACTTGGGTGAAGAGAGGAGCAGAGCTGTCAACTGATCACCACCTGGTGGTGAGTTGGATCAGGTGGCGGGGGAGGCTGCTGGACAGACCTGGCAAACCCAAATGTGTAGTGAGGGTGAACTGGGAACGTCTAGCGGAGGCCCCTGTCTGCAGGGCCTTCAACTCACATCTCCGGAAGAATTTCTTCAACATCCCGAGTGAGGTTGAGGACATGGAGTCCGAAAGGGCCATGTTCAAAGCCTCAATTGTTGATGCGGCTGGTAGGAGCTGTGGTCTGAAGGTTGCCGGTGCCTGTCGTGGCGACAACCCAAGAACCTGCTGGTGAACACCAGCAATGAGGGAGGCCGTCAAGCTGAAGAAGGAAGTCTTTTGGGCTTGTTTGGCCGATGGGTCTCCGGAAGCAGCAGACAGGTACCGTTCGGCCAGAACGGCTGCAGCTCCGGCAGTCGCTGAAGCAGGAACTCGGTTATGGGAGGAATTTGGGGCTGCTATGGAGGAGGACTTTCGGTCAGCCTCAAAGAGGTTCTGGAAAACCGCTGGGCCACTCAGGAAGGGAAAGCAGGGCTTGTCTCAAGCTGTGTTCAGTGGGGGAGGACACCTGCTGACCCGACCTGGGGATGTCCTCAGACGGTGGAAAGAGCACTTTGAGGAACTCCTTAATCCAGCCAACACATCCTCTGTAGAGGAGGCAGAGTCTGAAGATTCAGGGGAAGACTCATCAGTATCCCTGGCAGAGGTCGCCGAGGTAGTTAAAAAGATTCTCCCTGAGATGCTGAAGGCTCTGGACACTGTTGGGCTATCATGGTTGGCACGCCTCTTCAGTGTCGCATGGAGGTCTGCGACATTGCCAGTGGAGTGGCAGACCAGGGTGGTGGTCCCCATTTTCAGAGAGGGGAATCAGAGGATGGTCCAATTACCGTGGAATCACACTGCTCAGCCCGGGAAAGTCTACTCCAGGGTGCTGGAAAAGAGGCTCCAGCCAATTGTCAAACCTCAGATTCAGGAGGAACAATGCGGCTTCCGTCCTGGCCATGGAACAACGGACCAGCTCTTTACCCTTGCAAGACTTCTGGAGGGGTCATGGGAGTTTGCTCATCCAGTCTACATGTGTTTTGTGGACTTGGAGAAGGTTTACGACCGTGTCCCTTAGGAGTCTTGTGGGGGGTACTGTAGGAATATGGAGTACCGGACTCATTGCTACGAGCTATCCGGTCCCTATAAAACCAAAGTGAGAGTTGTGTCCGCATACTCGGCACAACATTAAACACGTTCCCAGTGGGTGTTGACCTCCGACAGGGTTGCCCCTTGTCTCCAATTCTGTTCGTGGTTTTCATGGACAGGATCCCAAGGTGCAGCCGGGGGAGGAAGGGATTTGGATTGATGACCTTAGATTTGCATCTCTGCTTTTTGCAGATGATGTGGTTCTTTTGGCTTCATCAAGCCAGGACCTCCAGCACTCACTGGGGCGGTTTGCAGCCGAGTGCGAAGCGGTTGGGATGAAAGTCAGCACCTCCAAGTCTGAGGCCATGGTTCTCTGCCGGAAAATGGTGGACTGCCCCCTCTGGGTGGAGAGAGAGGTACTGCCTCAAACGAAGTTCAAGTATATCGGGGTCTTGTTCACGAGTGAGCGCACAACGGAGCGTGAGATGGACAGGCGGTTTGGTGCAGCGTCAGCAGTGATGCGGGCGTTGTACCGGACCGTGGTGGTGAAGAAAGAGCTGAGTCTGAAGGCAAAGCTCTCGATTTACCGGTCCATCTACGTTCCAACCCTCACCTATGGTCATGAGCTTTGGGTAGTGACCGAAAGAACGAGATCACGGATACAAGCGGCTGAAATGAGTTTCCTCCGTAGGGTGGCTGGGCTCAGCCTTAGAGATAGGATGAGGAGCTGAGAAATCCGGAGGGAGCTCGGAGTAGAGACGCTGCTCCTTCTCCTCTAAAGTAGCCAGTTGAGGTGGCTTGGGCATCTGGTAAGGATCCTCCCGGGCGCCTCCCGTTAGAGGAGTTCCGGGCACGTCCAACTGGTAGGAGGCCCCGGGGAAGACCCAGAACATGGGGGAGGGATTATATCTCTCTCCTGGACTGGGAACGCCCCGGGGTCCAGGAGGAGCTGGACGTTGTGGCTGGGGAGAGGGACGTCTGGAATGCCCTGCTTAGCCTGCCGCCCCCGTAATCCAGCCCAGGATAAGCGGAGGAAAATGGATGGATGGATGTACCCTCTTCTGGACCCAGAATTATTACCACAGTTTGTTTTGTGTTGCCTGTTCAATATTTGCTTAAGCTTAAGTTTTTGACTGATCTACTAGCCAGTTTTAGAGGCTGAATAATGGAATAGTTTAATTAATATATGAAATAACGTATCTATCAGTAAATTAGTCAAAATCAAGTTTATTGGCCAAGGATGTTAACATTCAAAACGGAGTTTGAGTCAAAAACCCACCTATGGGACAGAAACCAACACAGACATGCAGCTAAACAAAGACAACAAAGTTATTGACAAGGACAAACAAACAACAAATAGATACAGTCATTATATGCAGATAAGAAGGGATAAATAATAACAATAGTAGAACAAACAATGTATACAGGATTGTGTTCTGGTGGACAAACTGACGTTCTTCTCTTCTGACCTGCTTCGCCTGTTCAGGTTGTGACTATTTCTTGTTGTTTTCTGCTCCACAGAGAAACCCACTGACAAGAACGGCATCAACATTCCTGCAGTCGTTGTTCCTCTCGTCCTCCTCCTCCTCCTCCTCGCTGTGATTGGATTCTTAGTTTACAGAAGGAGAAGAACAGGAAGATGGTGTTAGAAGATACTCTGGCATTTGGCAGTTGTGACGACTAAAACAATGTGTGTGCAGTTCTCTTAGAAACTGAATTCTGGAAAAGACAACCCTGAAGGCCAAACACACAACCCTGCACAGCTCGCAGGTAGAGAGTGGAGTCACAACGTTTTTCGACTGTGTTGTTGAGATCATTTTAGTTTACTACAGTTTTTCTCAGCCGCAGTTAGTTCAACCTCCACAACATTTAGTCATTTGTGCTCATCATAGTAGCAGTTTCTCCTTCCAACACATTACAAATGTTTTTGGACAGTCATCAAGTGCTTTCATACAACTCTCTGCTGTTTTATTTTTAAATCTTTATTATTTGCTTATGTCATGTCAGTCAAAATTAACTATACTAGTGAATGCTGAATAGTCATTCCATATAAAACTAATAGTCCTCATCTCATTGCTTGAGTCATTACATACTAAAATGTTGAACTAGTTGTCAAAATCTGTAAAGCAAATTTTATACATTTTTAAGTCTTTATTTGTACTGAAAATGTTTCCAGAATTGATTAATTTCTCTCAGGTGAAGCTCAGCTTCCACTGATGAGACTGATGAAGGGCTGTGGCACCTATTGCACCCTTTGTCTGTCACACACAATACCCGGTCCTCACTCTACATCAAATTAAAAATACCAAAAACCTCCACCTCCATTGGTCTCGCATCCTTTCAATTGGCTGCTGCCGTTGACTGGAATCCTCTGCAAAAAACCCTCAAACTGGCCAGCTCATCTCCATCCCTGCCTTCAAAGCTGCTCTCTCAGACATTCTCACTGACTCCTGCAACTGTTTTTCTACCATGTAATACCACCTCACCATTTTTTCTCCATATTTCTTTTGTTGACTGCTGTTTGTCTGTCTGTCTGTGATATTGTTGTAATTTTATATATATGTGTGTGTGTGTGTGTATACATATTTTGTTATTTGTTATTGTTGTTACTGTTGTTGTTGTTGTTGTTGTTGTTGTGTCTTTACGATCCTTACTGTGTTTTACTCCCTAGCCAACCTCCCCTTCCCTCAAGTGGCCCTTGTCGTTTGTCAGGCCGCCATTGTAAATAAGAATTTGTTCTTAATGACCTGCCTGGTTAAATAAAGGTGAATGAATGAATGAATGAACTGTGTGAAGCATTAGTTGAACCAATGATAATAATATAAGCCACTTCTCTACAATCACTCAGAGCTGAATCCATAAACCAGAAACACTTTACAACATATATGAACCATCAGGACATAGTGAGGACCATTTCTACAACACTGTGACTCTGGACTGGCACAGCTCGACCCAAAGGGACGTCATGTTTGTTGTAAATAAGGCTGTTTTTCCTTTTGCACAATGCTGTAAACTAATTAGAAATTGCAAAAAGCATATGCAGTACAAATATGAAACATACATATTCAGTGTGTTGTACTCAGTTACCTCACTAAATACAGTAATGTGTAACTTTACTGTAGTTTTCAAATGACAGTATACATAGTATATAGTCTGTCTGGAGCATTTTCAGGTAGCGTCACCAAGATCTGACTTTTTTGCATTGAAAACATTTCCAGATTAAACTGTCATAATGAAAACATGACAGAGACATTTGACTATCTGGTTCATAAACATGGTGTCAGGATTTTTCATCTTGATGACACTGACACTTTGATTGACATGAATACTTGCTGTAGAGGAAATACTGAAGGAAGAAATGTATTAACTGTTGTGCAAATGTTAATAGTCATGTGAGAAATGCACCAAAGAGACTGAGAAAAACTATTATTTTAGGAGCTGAAATTTAACTTTCAAACCGAGCATTTTAAAAGCATTTTACAACAGTTGGATGGCGAGAACTTCTGTTTAAACTGCTGAGAAAAACACACTTATTGTAAATATACCTATGAATATGATGAACATCCTCTGAATGATCTCGGTCTCTAGATAGACAGACATACAGGCCCCGTTTACACGAGGACGCTTGCGGGTAAAAACGACAAAATATTTTATTGGAAGTGCCTTTCGTTTAGACGGTGACGGCATTTTTGGGGCTTAAAGACGCAAAAATCTGAAACCATCTTCCAAAGTGTAAAAGTGTAATCCTCTCCTCCGTAGCGTGTCGTCTACACTGACAAGACACAAAACTCTGATCTGATCTGCTCACGTCACGTATGTGTTTACGTCACATACATGCTCCAGGACAGGAAATAAAGAAACGTGGGATTATTTCCATGGTGGGACCTTCAAGCTGCTCTGGCAGCTCTAATAAACTTACAGGAGTCTTTCCACCAAATGTCCAGGATATGTACAGATAGTATTAGTGAACAGAGAAGGATCTGGAATTACCTCCATCACATTCTGGATGCAGCGATTGGTGGGAGGAGCCAGACGGCTGTGAACGAGACCTGGGAGATCTAGTGATGGAGGAGAACTTTGTGGAAGGAGTAGCTGATGAAAATGTGTGGCGTGACAACTTCTGCATGCCCAAAGATGCTCTTATGGCTTTAAGTGATGCCGCCTGGCTGCATACAATCCAATTTCACACACTTTTGCGTCACCGTATGCAGCAGATTTCCTCCTGAAAACGCTCGTCTAAACCAGGAATAAAAAGTGAAGACGCGACGCCACTTTTGCGTCTTCTGTTCAGACCGTCCTCGTGTAAACGTAGCCACAGTAAGCAAAAATACAAAAATTCTCTTTGCCTGCATGGCAAAAACTGGGTGATTCCTGCTCCAAACGGTCTGGGGTTAGTATAAAGTGGGTGTGTCTGTAAAGAAGAGATTTGTGGGTACAATTTTTTTTCTAGGAGGTCAGAAGTGAAGAGACCCCTTTGAAAATAGCCCCTCACCAAAATTCAGCCTAACTTTGGAGCAATATTAGGACCATTTCCACCTGATGCTGGGCTGCCACCAAAAGATGTTCCCAGTCCCAGACTAGAACCTGAAAGTCTTTAGTGAATCTCGGAGTTTTACTGGAGTCATGGCGCTTCGTCATCTCCATGGTTCAGTTTAAGGTAGTAATCTGTTTCATATCAGTCTTTAACTAGTCTTGGTTTGGATCATATCAACGTGTTTGATATTATCTCAAGTCTCAGTGACGTAACACAATCACCAACCAATAGATGAGCAGGGAACGGTCCTGGTTCAGACTGGTTCCAGACCGGTTCAGACTAGTTTCAGACTGGTTCCTGACTGGTTCCAGACCGGCCAGTAAAACCACTTCCACAGGGAAAAGGAACATCCCAATAAGGCCTCAATAAAAATCTAGTGATGTCATATATTTAGATGTTTCTTAGTAAAGAGAACAGTAAGGAGACCCAGTTAAAATGTATCAATAAATGTAGACATAAATAAGTCATAAATAATCCATGATTAATGTTTGATGAACTAAATGAAAGTTGATAAAAGATGATAAATATAATTATTCAATTAAACACATTATAATTAAATAGGACATAAATGTATATGATTAATTTATTTCTAAATGTTCCTTTCCTTTATTCTTCCTTATATCTATTTTTACTGTAAAATAGTAACTTTTCATGTGATAAAAACAGAAACCCTTTTTCAGCTTTGTGAGGGACATTTTGTGGCGTCTTCTTCTCTTGTTGTTGTTGTTGTTGTTGTTGTTGTTTTCAACACAAACCACTGAGTCACACACTAGAGCAGCTGGAGCCAAAAGCTGCTTCTCCTCCATTTAGTCAGTTTTTAATAAGAGCATGATGGAAAAACTGCTAAAAGAATCTAGTTGTAGTCTTGTCAATAGTTTCCTGCTAGATTGACAGTCTGTCTAAAATCTCAGTGTGAGACTAGAAACTCTGAATACTAGATGTCTTTAGATGGGACCAGGTGGGACACCAGAGTTTACACCAGTCTTTTAAAGTCTTCTGATGTATTCTGTCCTACAGAGTCTAACTGCAATAACTTTGCAGAGTAAAACTAAATTAGTTATAGGTAGGTCAGTGATATGACACTTATTTCTACATGTATTCATGTAATTTTTATGCTAAAAAAAAATCATGATTTATTTGACCTTTGACCCCAAAAACGTAGTTCCTGTCTCTGGTTTTGCTGTAAAAGGTTCTAATAGTGATGATAAACAGAGAGCAGGAACTATAATGTTGTTGTCTTCTTTCAGCTTTTAGATTTAGTTCTCAGTGAAGAAACATTTTCAAATTGATTTTGTTGAGTGTATTTAAGTGTTTTAGACTAGAATTCTAGACTTATTATAAAGAAATGTTATATTTTAGTCATAACATAATTTTATCTCACTTTTTTTTTACTTCATCACTATCTAGATAATAATTTCCCTTTCATATAAACTTATAATTTCTATTATTTTTATGTTTAAATGAGTATATATATCCAAAGCGGACCGAGGTAAGTGTAATTTCTGCTTGGTTTTGTGTTTTTTATGTAATTATTTCTCTGAAAAAAAGCAAAATTGAAATCTAAAAACTTTGTCACAAGATAAAACAGACATCAAGGAGTTCATTTTTAGTTATAACTCAATTTTGACCTAAAATGTTTTTACTGCAGTTCGCCTTTGTAGGGTGGTGTAGGTAGCATAAGACTGAAACCGTCACAGCCTCTGAAAAACAAAAAGTTGCATCTCAGAGGGATAAAACAACCAAAATAATAAAAAAATTAAAATCCCAAAGAGCTGTCAGCGTCTGGAGGTTGATGGTTTGTCTGGTCAGTAATCACAACACGAGCCCAAAAGCTTCTGGAAAGATTTAATCTCACTTACTTTCACTGTTCTAACAAACAGTCAGGATGATGTCAGATGCAGAAAATGCTGCTAAATAACTCTGATCAATCATTGAGGCTAATATCCATGATGGGACATCATGATCTGAGAGGACACGTGGACCGTCTGGACAAGAACGCTGGACGCCGCGGTGGAGACTGAGCCAAACAGGAGGACGTTAATGTGCATGCACTTCTTTACCAACTCCTTCAAATGTGAAGTGAAACAAACCAAAGACTAAAGATGGCGTCTACCTGTTCTAACACACACTCACACACTCTCACACACACACACAGGTTCAATAGTTTCCCACCACAGCAGGCAGTGTGTTGGGCCCACTAAAGTCTGGATTCACTGCAACAGTTTTCTTTTTGTGTCCAATCAGCGTTTGACTGAAACAGACTCAAATAATAAAATAATACTGCGTAACTCTCTGACATCTCACACACTGTGTCTCTGAATTTCTTTACATTTTTTTTTTTTTTTTTTTTTTACATTTGGTGCGGGGGGGAGACATGTAAAAGACAAAACATTTACCCACACACATGGGCAAAGGTACAATAAAAAAATAAATTATCACCTCGATAAACCAAAAATAAAATATTCATATTTGCTCTCTCTGATTCCAGCTCCTGGGGGAGAAGTTGCGGTGTGCGTCCAGCAGGGGGCGGTGCTGCGTCACAGCCGGCCTCTGGAAACTCGGTGAAGGAAGCATAAATGGACAAATGTGATTGGCTAACGCTCTCTCATCAGGACCAATCAGATGAGATCAGTGGTGACATCATCAGCGGACTGAACCAAATCCAGCCGACAGTTTCTGGATGATCAGCTGTTTATTTTCTTTCTGTCTGGTGACATTAGAAGCTGGGAAAAATGATTAAATATTAAATATTCTTGACTTGATGATTTAAACAACAAATCATTTACAGGATGATGTTTGGAGCCAGTTCACTGCAATGAACATGAATTTAGATTTTTGTTTTCTTTTTGTATGATTTTGCGCAGTTTTGCCACTTTGTGATTTGATCACATATATATGTATATAATATATGTAAGAAAAATATTCTTCTTATTAAATATTCTTTTCATTCAACCATATAACACATCCCTAACTCAAAGGGAAACTCTGGTGTTATTTGAACCTGGACCATCAGTTTTTGTTCTTGTGTTTAAATGACAAAAGGGACAATCATTTTTAAAATCAGTCAAATATTGATGTAAATATTATGCAATACAACGTTAATGTACGTCCATGAAATGTGCTTGTTTTTGCAACTGACAAGCACAGATTGTTATTATTATCATTATTATTATTATTATTATTATTAAGTGTCTGAAAGTATAACCCTGATTTAAAAAATTTGGGACGCTGTGTGAAAGGTCAGTTTAAGCTTTAAATACAGCCATGGAAACAATGATTAGATCACCCTTTTTCTTTAATTTCTCATTCATTTAAATACCTGGTACATTTAAGAGCTGATATCTAGACATTTAACATGTTTTTCTTGATAATAATTTTGGTTATTATCAATAAAACCATGTTAAATGTCTAGATATCAGCTCTTAAATTAAACTATTATCAGCTATTTTTGTTGTTATCATTATATTTGTCCAAACAAATTAACCTTTAGTTGAATTAAAATGAACAAGAAATTGAAGAAAAAGGCTGGTCTAATCCTTTTTTCCATGACTGTATATTTACAAACAAACAAAGGTTTATTAGTTTTAGCATTAGATATGTTTTCTATGAACTGTATTCAGTAGAATGTAGGTCGCAAAGGATTTTTAAATCATTGCATTGTGTTTTTTAAGATTATTTCTTTGGCATTAGGAAAAGGGAAAAGAGAGGAAAGTCTGAATCAAAACCTCTTTTTGCTCCGATCTGCTGTTTCTGTTTCTAACTCAAACAGTCGAGTACAAGGAGAAGTCTCGTTCTGAAATCTCATGAAGTGACTGAAAAACGTTTGAAAAGCGTAGCTGAGATATCAGCTAAATATTCAGCTGGTTTCAGTGTGGAAGAGGCCACAAGAGACTTCAGAACTAGACTTCTCATTGAGAGACACAAAAACAAACAGATCTGTTGAAGCTAAAGGTAAAGAAAAACATCGTATTCCTCCGTAGAGTCCTGTCTGTAACTTTATCAGACACTTATAGTAACAATCTGAGTCTGTTGGAGCAGAAACAGACTCTGATGCTGAGCTCCACTATCTCTCAGTCCAGTCTTCAGTCTCAGTCCACCTATTAAAACATTGTTCTCCCTGTTTGTCACCTTCACACAGAAACATGATAAAACAGAGTCCAGGTTACAGAACACCGAAGCTTCCCCACTAAAGAATAAGGCTGGAATTATTATACATATTTCTTATTGTCAACAAATCCCATGAAAAGACCCGAACCAACAATCCAAACAAACTCTTTCTGACTTCCTGTTTGTTCCTACTGAAGATGTAAATCTGGAAAAATGTTTATCCCAGATAAAAAATTAAAAAAAGCCGAACAAACAAAAGTGCATGAAGTAGCTGCTTTCTAGTTTTCTGAGCACTTTGAGGATTTTTCTTTCAGTGTAAAACAGATTTAAAGTTCAGTCTTGATGTTAGAAACAGTAAAAACCAGCTGCTCACCAGCTTTTCATGTTTAAAAGCCAACAGGGGCAAAAAAAAGTCTTTAAAGCTTATTAAGATCTTTCACTGCGGCCTCTTCAGGGTCTAATTTATTAGATTAATTAGTCTAGTTTCATATGATGCCAGTTTCTTCCCTGCAGCTTTAAATCTGAGCGTCCTGCAGCTTCTGAAGGACTGAGAGTCCACCGGCGTCCTTCAGCAGCTAAAGTCAGAATATAGAAGAATATTTCTCTGTTAATAAACATTCAATCTCGTTCCTTCCTTTACTAAAGGTAAACTAAAGATTCTCTGGTTTTCAGTTTAATCTGCTCTGTATTCTGCCTCTCGTCGCTATATTTGTGTTCTTCAGCATCATGTCTGTTATTTTCTGAACAAAAACATCCAGAAGACAGAAAAAGGAAGAAAAGAGGAAATCAAGGCAGATGTCAGGGTCTACACTGTCTTTTTTTTAAAAATTCCTGCATTTTATACCTTTAATAATCAAAATTGAAAACAATTTGACACAACTGAGGCGCTAAAGAGCTTCAGGCGTCAGAACAGCTGCTGAAAGGACGTTTTTAAAAGATTATTTTGCTGCTTTTAAAGTCAAGAAGAAGAATAAACCTTCAGGGGCCGAAGAGTTAAAGTCTCTGAGGGACGAGTCATAAATCTACTGTCAGATATCAAATAAAACATAAAAATACTTTTCAATCTCACATTTAAAAGGCTCAGTAACGGTATAAATCAGCTGCTTTTTATCAAACGTTACTGAAACAGGAAAAAGTTGTTTTAGTCGGGACTATTTTCAGCGGCGGATTCATCAGCTGGTTTCTGAAACACAAACGATACTTGTTAGTAGATTAATTCACTGTTTGTTTGAGTCTTTTTTTTTTTAAAGAATGGGATTTGTTGACAGTAAGAACAAACATCAGCAGACCAGTTTTGGGGAAAGTGACAGTTATGCTTTAGATATTAACGATAACCAGAGGATGATTTACAGGACGACGACTAACGTTTCTGAATTAAGACCCAAAAACGGACACACAGCGTGTTGGTTGTTTTTATAGAAATTATCTATATTCTCTCCTTAAATCCTACTTCTATGTTGCACGTTGTCGCTGTTCTCCCTGCGGGCGATGATGATGATGATGATGATGATGATGTCGCCCTCTGCACTGCTGACGGGAAAAAAACAACAACAAAAAAAAAAAAAAAGGTTGCCTTGGTTGTCTCGTCTGGTCGTCTGTTGCTTTAACAGACGCTCGATGTGTTTCTGAAACGCTGAAAGAGTCTGTTCACCTGTCCAGGTTTGGTTTCTGTAGAGAAAGGGGGGTGAGGGGGGTGGAGGTGCAGGTGGAGGAGGTGGAGGGGTCAGGGAGTGAGGAGGAGGAGGAGGAGGAGCAGGAGGAGGAGGAAGCGAGTGTGTGTGTCTCCTGGGTCTCAGCTGATTGTTCAGAGGACGATTTGTCCCGCTGCTGTCAGACAACTGCTCCCAGGTGTGTGTGTGTGTCTGTGTGTGTGTGTGTTCGTCTATCTCTGTGAGGACCGCTCTGAGGTTTGAAGACACTTTTGTCCTTTTGTCTTCACCTCCTTCAACATCTGACTCTGTGTTTAGATGACGTGTGTTTTGCTTCATTTCATTTACTTGGATGATATTTGAGCTTCACTCTGCAGTTTGTTTCCACGTTCACAGACTTTGTTTCACTGAGTTCAGCCTTTAGGTTTAAAGAGTTCCTCCAGGCCGCTTTGAATAGTCATTTGTCTCCAACCTTTCTATAAAAAATTGCCTAACACTTGTCCCTTTTTTCTTTGAAATGAACTGTCTTTTTAAACCATCTGAGATGCTCATATGAATCTGTCTTAAGTCCCTTTCACACATGCAGTCTGTCCCTATGAAGTTGAGGAACATTTCCTGCATGTTTGAATGGGAGCTGGGATCAATATTCAAGGAAATCTGGAATTTTCCAACCTCAAGAACTTGCAGCGTTTCAGGGAGCGTCCGTGCTGTGAATGAGAGCGGTAACACTGCAGGGACCAACACGTCACACTGACAAAAACACATTTTCATGAGGAGCGAGAGGCCGAATCACAAGACTCTGCTGATAACGTATTTGAATCTGCAGCTTGTTAACATTTTATCATTTAGCCTTAGTGGTTGATCTGATAACGAACAAGTAATACAAGGTATTTTGTTTGCAAACAAGCTCCTTTTTTCATGAATGTCTGCAAACTGGAGACAGATTCAGGAATAAGGGACCAGACGGTGAAATCGAAAGGCGGCTGTCTGGAGCAGTTAGAGATGTTTTAGAGGACCATAAAATAACAAAATGAGTCCTTAAGCTGCAAAGGCATCGCTATGGCATGTGTGAAAAAGTGCAAGAAAGGAGAGTAAAAATCACTTTATGCCACCTAAAAGGTTTCCCAGGACGAAGTGTGAACGAGGCTTTAAACTGAGATTTAAAGGAGCACAGAGAAACTTTCCACTTTGAGCAGATGGAGGTGAACACGGAGCTTCAGAGTCAAACTCTCATCCATCAGTCTGCAGAGTGAAGCTCAACATGTTTTAACTTCCAGGAACTAAAGGTCGGATTGTGATGGTTCAGGTCGGGGGAATACACCATGTTAATGCAGGTCCTCACAAGAGTAGAGGTACAGGTGTGTGTGTGTGTGTGTGTGTGTGTGTGTGTTGCAGAGGTTCTCCATCAGCTTGAAGTTGCAGCTATTTCAGCTCCTCTGTCCTCCTCCATGGAGATTGTTCCGTATTTACAGCTGAACCGTTCTGAGAACACGACCTGAACTAACGTACAACAAGCTGTGTGTGTGTGTGTGTGTGTGTGTTTGTGTGTGTGTGTGTGTGTGTTCCAGGCTACGGCCGGTTGTCGTCCCGGAGGCTCTCCAGGATCTGGACCAGGCTCTCCAGTCCGAAGACGTAGCCGCGGTCCGGCCCGTCGTGCACCGCCGTGTCGCCGCGGAAACCCTTGAAGGTGGAGTGGGCGAAGTCGATCATACGTACGTCCACCAGGGGGGGCTGCTGGGGGGCGGGGGCAGGAGGAGGAGGAGGAGGAGGAAGAGGAGGAGCAGGGGAGGGAGAGTCTGGATGGGGGTGGGGCGAGGGGCGAGGGGGGAGGAAGGAGTGGCAGTCTGACTTGGGGGGCGGGGCCTGTGGGGGGGGATGGGGGCAGGGGGAGGGGGTAGCCATCAGTCCAGGTCCCTGAGAGGACAGAGACCCCGGGGCCGGGTCCTGGCTCATGTCCGTTTCACAGGGAGCTTCTGGGGGCGGGGGGGCGTGGGGGCCGGGGCCACAGCGGGGCTCCGGGGCCGCGGGGGTCTTCTGGTGCAGCGCTGCATGCTGCCCGGAGCCGAGGACCGGAGGGCCCTCAGGATCCTGAAGACACATTCAAACAATGAAAACATCAGCATCAGTAGGTGTGTTTCCATCACCTGATGACATTATTATGACTCCAGTGAGCCGATGTGGGCGTGGCTTGTGTTTTAAGAGTGTGAAACTTTGTTGTTGCTGTTTGAAAGGCTTGTTTGTTTGTGTTAAATTGATGTTATTTGTTCCTGCCCAGGGACTACAGATGACATTTAGCTAGTAGCTAATTCTGGTACGGCTGAGAGCCATGCACTGTCCCTGTTAAATAAACAAACAAACAAATAAATAAACTTCACCGGTTAGCGGCTCAGAAAGTTCCTGCCTCGGGTCGGTACTTTCTGAGCCGCTACTGAGTGGTGATTTCATGCATGTGTGATTCATTTGCAGACTGGACGCTGAGGGGTTAACATCTCCTGCTCTGACTGCAGCTGGGAGAGACTGCTGCAGGAGGACTGGGCCGCTTGTGAGTGCTTTGGGACGGCGCCTGCTACTCGCTAAGAAGAGTCACGAGTCTCCAAAAGTCTCCAATAACACCAGAAAAAGTCACTAGATTTGTCGCTAATCGTCTTTTTTGAAAACGAGTCTCTAGGTCAGGGATGGGCAACTTAAATGCTGCAGGGGGCCACAATTTATCATGTTCACTACCACAGGGCCACATATAGGAGCGGCACTTAACCAGATATGATAAAACTGCAATTTTAAATATGTTTACAGTGCAGTAACTTAACATATTTCATGCTCAAATGCATGTTTAACAGTATAAATAGGAATACAAAAGGTTTGAAGCAAATAAAAAATAACCACTTACTGTGATTTCTTTTTTTTTCAGTGCAAGAACAGCAGACCAACATTAATTACAAGAAGCCTTTACATTGTTAAAGCGAGTCATCTCTGCGTCTTTCAGAAGGCTAACTAGAGCTGTGAGGAGCTTTAGTCCCGTCTCACCTTTCCCTCATAGATGATGAGCAGTGAAGAGGAGTAGAAGCGGTAGGACGCCTGCCTCTCCAGCACCGCCTTCAGGCTGCGAAGCTTATTCAGGATCGGCTCAAAGAGGTCCTGCCTCAGACCCTTCCCGTTGTGCATGTACTGGTAGAGAGCCTGGCGGAAGCCTTCGATCGACAGGCCGCGGCCGTAGTACTTGTTCCTGCAGAGGTAGTGGCCGGTGTTCATCTGGTACACCTGCAGACACACAGAAATACTACAGTCATCTGCAGGAGAGAACCCTGGAACACAGTATTTATACACTGCAGCACAACTATTTATACTCCGGTATAAGATCTGAGAGCTGCATTATATGTGTGTTGATACTCACACTGAACCGTCCAGGCCTAATTAGTGTTTATTAGTAGTAGTCAGGTGCAAATATGTTTTAACCCTAAAAAAAATTCTACCAAAATGTTTCTCAGTGGTTTACAGTAGCATCAGATGTTCTTAAAAACATACTAAACGTTTACTTATTTCTGACTCCAAGAAATGCCCCATTTTCAAAACCTCCAGGTCTTTAAAATGACCGTTACTCCTTCTAGTCAGGAGGCGGAGCTAAATAAAGGGGACACGTCGGACTAAAGCTACACATTTTTTATTCCACATACCATCACATCTCCATCACCATAATCTCTTAAAACTGTGACTTTTTTCCCACAGATTTGCCACTTTTAATCTGGGAAATCTGCAACTTTTTTCCTGCAGTTTTGCCACTTTAAATCTCTTAAAACTGTGACTTTTTATTTCGTAGATTTGCCACTTTTAATCTCGTAAATCTGCGACTTTTTTCCTGCAAATTTTCCACTTTTAATCTTTTAACGTCGGACTAAAGATATACATTTTTTATTCCACATGCTCATTATCACCATAAATTTCTATTTCTGATGGGAGCCACTTCATCAAGATTGTAGATCGGAGATGACTCCCATATAAAGTCTATGAGAACCAATATATCTTCCAAGCCACTCAGAAGGTCAATCTTGGTGTCAAAATCTACATTTTCTGGGTCAAAGAATCATTTAAAGCTCTTGAGAACATCACTAGATGATGATTTGACCCAATAGATATGTTCATTTTAGCCACGTATTTACGTCATTTCCAACTCATTAATATAGGTCATATACGGTGCATATATTCTGAAAAATGAATAACCCTTCAGTAATTACAGATTTCTCCTTTCTCATATGTCTTTGCCTACTGCTGGTGGCTTCCTTTCTATTGGTCAGATTCTGGTAAACTTTCAGTATGTTATTAAGGACATCTGATAATCTGAACAGCTGACAAACCATTTTTTTTAGGGTTAGGTGGGTTTTTTCCATATATGCACCCTCCTATAGTAGGATCCTGATAGTTTCAGTAGTACTGATAGCAGTAGAGTCGTTCTTGTACCTGCATGCCACACACTCTGACTCCCAGCGTCGCTGAAGTGCTCAGTTCACATTTCTTCATCTGCCTGGCTGCCTTCTCCTCGGAGGCGTCGTCCCCGTGCTGCCTGGTGCCCATCTTCAGGTCCAGGATGCAGGGGTAAGAGAAGTGGTGGACCACGTTCTCCAACAACAGGAACTCTGGTTCAAATGATGCAGTGAAGGAGAAAATGTCTGTCCTGACAGAAGCAACTACAGCCCTGATCTCCACCCAGTCAGGAAAGATGGTGGAGATCTCCACCCAGTCAGGAGAGATGGTGGAGATCTCCACCCAGTCTGGAGAGATGGTGGAGATCTCCACCCAGTCTGGAGAGTTGGTGGAGATCTCCACCCAGTCTGGAGAGATGGTGGAGATCTACCACCCAGTCTGGAGAGATGGTGGAGATCTACCACCCAGTCTGGGGAGATGGTGGAGATCTACCACCCAGTCAGGAGAGATGGTGGAGATCTACCACCCAGTCTGGAGAGATGGTGGAGATCTCCACCCAGTCAGGAGAGACGGTGGAGATCTCCACCCAGTCAGGATTGATGGTGGAGATCTCCACCCTGTCAGGAGAGATGGTGGAGATCTCCACCCAGTCAGGAGAGATGGTGGAGATCTCCACCCAGTCAGGAGAGATGGTGGAGATCTCAAAATGACCAAAAAAAGACACAAAATGACTGAACAAAGACAAAATTATTTTAAAAAGACACAAAACTACCCCAAAAACACAAAATGACCAAAAAAATACACATTACTAGAAAAGAAACAGAATTACCAAAAAAGACACAAAATTATTTAAAAAAGACACAAAATGACCCAAAAAAATACACAAAATGACCAAAAACAGTAATTAAAGGGACCTTCCACACACAACACAGTAAAGTGCCATTCATATAAAACTCACATTAAACTTTCATATCAAGGTGGGGGCCACAAAATATCGTCAAGAGGGCCACAATTGGCCCGCGGGCCGCCAGTTTGAGACCCATGGTTTACGTAGATATTTTCATGCAGGGACAAAGTCTGATCATTACAGTTATTCTTTGCCTCCAGACATATCAGATTGGTACTCATACAATAACATACAATAATAACTGCTAAAGTTTTTTTCTTCCCTTGTAGAGACAGAAGTCATCAAGGTCAGATATTTTAGGGGACAGAGACATTTTTGCCCGGGGGACTAATTATTTGCCACTTTATTTATTTCCTATCTTTATATATTACAACAACAAAAAATAAATTACATTTTAAAAAAACCTGCTTGATGATTAAAGGCAACACTGCAAAAAGATCTAGAAGATTCTAGATTTAATAATCTTAATTTAATAAATCTTGTCAAGGTAAATTATCTGTCCATGCAGCAAGATCATTTCCCTCAGATTTACTGTTTGATCTGGTTTTTAAACACCTTTTTAGCAGTGAAGTTTTTGTTTAAATGATGCAGAAACACTAAAAACCTTGCTTCCCAGAGAGCTCTGAACTCTCAGTGGACGCTGCTGATTATAAAAGAGTGTACGTGTGTTTAGAGCTCCTCTGGTGACCCAGACAGACACATGGAGCTGGTTAGGACCACAGAGTGCTGCTGTGTTTTCCAGCTGCTGCAGTCTGCTCGTTTGAAGCTGAACATCAAAATAAAACCTTTGGCCTGATGACCTCAGACACCTGCAGCCTTCTGGATCAGTCTACATCTACAGGCAGGCTGCATACTGCACCAGCAGATAGACAGTTGGCTTCTAAAACCAACAATCAGAGCTTCTTGTGATACTTAACAATTAATAATCTGTCTGTGCTCATCTACACATAAACTATTTACAGCAGGGGTCTCAAACTGGTGGCCCGCGGGCCAATTGTGGCCCTCGTGACGATATTTTGTGGCCCCCACCTTGATATGAAAGTTTAATGTGAGTTTTATATGAATGGCACTTTACCGTGTTGTGTGTGGAAGGTCCCTTTAGTTACTGTTTTGGTCATTTTGTGTCTTTTTTAAATAATTATGTGTCCTTTTTTTTGTAATTTTGTGTCTTTTTTGGTCATTTTGCATCTTTTAAATAATTTTGTGTCTTTTTTTTAGTAATTTTGTGTCTTTTTAAAAAAAAATCATTTTGTCTTTTTTGGTAATTTTGTGTCTTTTTTGGTCATTTTGTGTCTTTTTGGGGTCATTTTGTGTCTTTTTTTTTTTTATAATTGTGTGTCTTTATGGTAATTCTGTGTATTTTTTTGGGCCATTTTGTGTCTTTTTTGGCCATTTTGTGTCTTTTTTTAAATGATTTTGTGTCTTTTTGGGTCATTTTGTGTCTTTTTTGTCATTTTGTCTCCTTTTTTAGTCATTTTGTATCTTTTTTAAGTCATTTAGTTTTTTTTCTGCCATTTTGATTTCTGATTTACATGATTCCTACCAAAACATTCATTCAGGCATCAGGCAGTCACCTGTGCATGTTAAGTACATTTAATGATACCAAGTACAAAGATTTTTCATTGAGGGAGTAAATATTAATGTGCTTCCAGGCCCTCATGTCTTTATTATAACTAGTTATGTGGGAAAACCATGGTGAATAGAATAATAATCACTTTAAAACAAGCCTGGAGGGGGACTTTATGTTAAAGAAAAGCCCAGTAAGTGGACCTTAATTTGATTTATTTTTCCCATGAAGGCAGACTGTGTAGCAGCAGTGGAGGTGACTGGTTGAAGGATACTGAAGAGTTTTCGGTCTTTGGATTCGGACCTCATGCGGCTGAGCTGCTGCTTGTGGCAGCGGAGGCTCCAGGGGTTGTGGCTGATCTTCTCTGAACTCAAACCGCTGTTCCAGTCCAACATCTGGAAGGGAACGTCTGAGTGGATCTTTGGGTCGAGCCTGGGACTCTTCAGCTCTCCAAGACTGCAGGGAGGAGGACAGACAGGCTCATTAATACAGCAGAAACTACTGACGATGACCCTTTAATCAACCAATCAACCTCTTTATTCACATTAGTTTGTCTGTTCTGTGAAATCCCTCTTTATGCAGAGCAAACAGTAATTATTTATTGCAGGGGTCTCAAACTCAAATTAACTGGGGGCCGCTGGAGGCAGTATCAAAATGAGCAAAAAAAAGACACAAAATGACTAAAAAAGACACAAAATGACTAAAAAATACACAAAATGAGCAAAAAAATACACAAAATGAGCAAAAAAAGTCACAAAATGAGCAAAAAAAGACATAAGATTACAAAAAAAAGACACAAAATGACTGAAAAAACACCAAATTACTGAAAAAACAGACACAAAATGACCAAACACAGAATTACTAAAAAAGGCACAAAAATATTTAAAAAAAGACACAAAAAGACACAAAATGACAGAAAAAAACTAAATTACTTAAAAAAGAAACAAAATGACCAAAAAAAGACACAAAATTATTTTTAAAAACCACACAAAATTATTAAAAAAGACACACAAACTTATTAAAAAAGACACAAAATTATTAAAAAAAGACACACAAAATTATTTAAAAAACCCACAAAATTATTAAAACACAAACAAAATTATTAGAAAAAGACACAAAATTATAAAAAAAAAGATACAAAATTATTTAAAAAAGACAGAAAATTACCAAAAAAAGTAATTAAACACAACACGGTAAAGTGCCATTCATATAAAACTCACATTAACTTTCATATCAAGGTGGGGGCCACAAAATATCATCACGAGGGCCACAATTGGCCCGCGGGCCGCCAGTTTGAGACCCCTGGTTTATTGGTTCTTCATAAATTCCTTCTCTTGCCAACTAACTGATAAATGATTAAAATATCTAACAGTGGACTGTTTCACCGCCGTCTCGTCTTACTTCTCAGAGGAGTCGGCGTCGTGCGCCTCCCTCCTGTCGGGCCGCTCCTCCTTGTGTTCGGAGGAGGAGGAGGAGCGGTGGAGGCTGCGGCGGGAGTGTTTCCTCCTGGGCTGCTCCCTCTCCGGAGGCTCCCGCTCCTCGTGCTCCACCGGGCCTCCCTCCATGCTGCTCTCCACGTACGGGTAGGCCACCAGGTTGATGTAGCCGTCAGAGTCGTCCTCGAAACACACCATCACCACACCTGGTGGAGACACACACACACACACACACACACACACACACACACATTTATATAAGTATCAGTACAGAGAAATATAATCCATCTTTAACCCTCTGGGCTCTGAGCCGTTTTTGGCCGTTTTTGAATACTTTTGATTTTGCCCTTCATGTACCACATAAAAAAATGTTTATATACCCATATTTGGTATTCATTTTAACTTTAACCTACTTTATCAACATATTGAGTTGAAAAATTATACTATTTACTACAATTAAAACCACAAATATGCTCAATGAACTGTTTTGGAACTTAAAAATGTAAACGTAGGATACAAATATGAACATATAAAAAGGTAAACATTTAATGATTCACGTTTTAGTTGCACGCCATGATCGGTCGCTAACGTTAGCACGCTAGCGATAGCCCATAGGAATCACATTGCAGTTAAGCACATCAAATAAATTAAATATTCTATGTTTTAAATATTACAACAATATGCACAACAACAAAAATATGACATGCATGTCCAGACGTGTGCATCACTTTTAAGTGTCCTCTGGAAACACTTCTGTTGTGTTGTGGTCTTTGCAGCGTTTTCTAAATGTTGCACTTGTGTTGTCAAATTGATGAAGATGTTTTCTCAGTCTGCTTGTGTTTTGTGTATTTACATGTGTTTTGTTAAGTTGCAGCGCTGTGAGGCCTCATGGCCTCCGTAACAAACAGACTGGAGGATATCATCCCCGCCGAGTCAGACACTGAACATCCTCCCTGTTTGTCCAAATTTAATTTAGCAGCCCGTTGGCTCAGTGGTGGGAAATCAGAACCAAATCTCTGAGTGTACTCCGTCTGCAGGAAACTGGACTTCTTCACCACCTCCACAGCCAAAACACACGGAGGAATCTGATCGAACGATGTCAAACACTTAGTGGATGAAACAACCTTGACAGAGTCAGAAAGTCGTCCCTGGCAGCTGTCTGTCTGTCTGTCTGTCTGCTCTTATTTAATCAGCAGGACAATGGTAGTGGGCAGTGATCCAGGGCTAAATATAGACTCCTTATGGATCCCTGTTGTCATGGCACTGGGACCCACAACACCAGCAGGGTGGAGAGGTGGGAATATGGACAAACTGGTGACGGTTTGGTGGGAACATATTCAACAGGTGGAATGTAGTTTAGGTAATAAACAGCAACATTTTAATATAAATAAACATTAATGATTGATGAGTACTGGCTGTGATTCAACATTATTACGATTATTGGAATCATCATTTTTAAGAATCAAATTGGTTTAAAATAAAAACATAAAAAGATTGTTTTTTTTTAAATGCTGTTTTGCTACCATGGAGTATACAAAATAAGCTTGTGATTATTAAAATGTGATTATTTCTATTACCAGAAAACATTGTGATAGACAGTCATGAAAAAAATGATTAGACCATTGTTTTCTTAGATATCTTGTTCATTTTAATGGCTGGTACAACTAAAGGTTCATTTGTTTGGACAAATATAATGATGATGCTGATATCTCCACATTTAAGAACCAAAATCATTATCAAGAAAACCATGGAAAATGTCTGTATATCATCTGAGAGAGGACCGAGGACTGAGCCCTGAGGAACACCTTCAACCGATTTTGTTTAGTGATAATAACCAAAATCATTATCAATAAAACCATGTTAAATGTCTAGATATCAGCTCTTAAATTAAACTCTTATCAGATATTTTTGTCGTTATCATGAAATTTGTCCAAACAAATGAACCTTTAGTTGAACCAGACATTAAAATGAACAAGAAACTGAAGAAAACAAGGCGGTATAATATTTTTTTTCCATGACTGTAAATAAACATTATGGATCGGCTGAATACTGGCTGTGATTCAATATTATTATGATTATTGGAAATCACCATTCAAATAAAAACATTAAAAGCTTGTTTGTTTTTTGAAAAAAAATGCTGTTTTGCTACCATGGAGTATACAAAAATAAGCTTGTGATTATCAAAATGTGATGATTTCTACTACCAGAAAACACTGTGATATATGTTGTTATCCAGATAATAAATATCTCATAGTGGGACAGAAGATCTTGGCCTTAATGTCTAGCCGTATTCTGCATCAATGTATTTTATTGACACAAGATAAAGACCAGTTCAAACACATTTCACACATCATTCATGTAGGATTAGAATTATTTTTGAAAGGATGTGAATAATATGTGCACAGCGCCATGTTTACTGTGAGATGAAATGTATTAAATATGAAATAAGAGGGACAGCGTGTGGGAGTTGTATTCAAATTTTAATGCTCTACGATGCGTCTGTCTCATATTTAAGTGCTCAGAGGTTTCTTTTCTGTGTTTTTGATGACTTTAGACGTAAATATGTTAAATGTAATGGTTGATGATTAATCCGTTTGTTGTGACGCCCCCAGACAGTTTGTGTTCAGACGAGCCCTGATGTCTTTTTCTGGATTTTTCAGGCTACCTCGTCATTTAAACCGTCTTCTAAATAATCTTTAGTCCTGTGGGCTCGGCGGCGGAGACAGGAGAGACAGACGTACGGATGTTTACTGGCATGAAGCGCTTTAGCTGCTCTGCTCTTCATCACCCAGCACATAATGGAGCTGTTTCCACTTCTGCTGTAGTTACAGAGAGAAACACAGCCAAACAGACCTCATCCTCTCTTATATATGGAATAGGGCTGGGCGGTACGGCCCTAAAGGATTATCACCATAGTTCAGGGGATTTTTGCGATAACAATATTCTTGACAATATTTCAAAATACTGAAAAAATATATAGAAAATTATTTTTTTGTCTGTATAAATTAATAAAAATCATACAAATACACCTCTCAATAGTTGCCAAATACAAAAAAATTACTCTTGACTCTTGAGTATTAGCAAATAATAACAGAATAACCATCTTGGGGGTCCGGGGGGAGAACATTTTGTACATTTTATAGTAGAATGTGATCAATCTCGTCCACTTTGAGAGCTAAATGTGAGCAAACACCTCACATAACCTCACAGTCTTTTTTGGTCATTATGTGTCTTTTTTTGGTCATTTTGTGTCTTTTTTTGGTCATTTTGTGTTTTTTTTTGTAATTTTGTGTCTTTTTTTTTAGTAATTTTGTGTCTTTTTTTGGTCATTTTGTGTCTTTTTTTGTAATTTTGTGTATTTTTTTTAGTAATTCTGTGTCTTTTTTGGTCATTTTTTTGTCTTTTTAAAGTCATTTAGGTTTTTTTCTGTCATTTTGTGTATTTTTTTGGTCATTTTGTGTCTTTTTAAAGTAGTTTCGTTTTTTTTCTGTCATTTTGTGTCTTTTTTTTAGTTATTTTGTGTCTTTTTTTGGTCATTTTGATACAGCGCCCCCAGGTAATTTGAGTTAGAAACCCCTTATCTAGATCATTAATGGAAACCCTTACATCACTATGGCAACAAGTAGGAATGTTACCAATATCATGTTATGCATTTTTTTTTAACTCATAAAAAAATGATACCAGTATAGTGGTGAACGATGCGATATGGGACGACCCGAATATAGATGCAACCTATTTATCATTCTATCATTTATGTAAGAGGAGAGAAGGAATGATGAAAGTAGGTTGGGAGATGGAGAGGGTGGATGGTGGGTGGAGCAGGTGTAACTAACAGCATTAATGACGGCTCTGTTCCATTTAGGCTGAGCGCCAACACACACAAACACTGACACACTTGATGGAATGCAGCCATTATTACTATGATCTGATGGTTTCATCTCTCTGATGTAAAACCGTCTGCCACCAGGAAGCTTTGGCAGAAACAAGCTGTGTTTCTGTTCAACACTTCCTACTGATTCAGAGCTGTTATGCTCTCATACAGGATCATACAATTACTAACACAAGACAAGGAGCTGTTGATGGACATTTTGTCCTACAATAAATGGCACAATGGAGATTAAGGTGTTTAAAAAAACACTTTAACACACAGGTGGTAATTTACTTATTGTGCTTGATTACACATCCAGGAAGGGTGAGTGGGCGTTCAAAGACTGAGCTTCATTAAATGTGCTTCCACCCTTCGGTTTTTATTAGGCACAACTTTTATCTGCGTGAAATGATAAGACAACTAAAAAGTTTTCACACTCAACTGAGGTGGAAAAGTTTGTGTATCTAAATCAGGGGTCTCAAACTGGCGGCCCGTGGGCCAATTGTGGCCCTCGTGACGATATTTTGTGGCCCCCACCTTGATATGAAAGTTTAATGCGAGTTTTATATGAATGGCACTTTACCGTGTTGTGTGTGGAAGGTCCCTTTAATTACTGTTTTTGGTCATTTTGTGTCTTTTTTAAATAAATTTGTGTCTGTCTTAATAATTTTGTGTCTTTTTTAAAAATAATTTTGTGTCTTTTTTTAATAATTGTGTGTCTTTTTTAGTAATTTTGTGTCTTTCTTAAAAATAAATTTGTGTCTTTTTTAGTAATTGTGTGTCTCTTTTTTGTTCATTTTGTGTCTTTTTTAAAATAATTGTGTCTTTTTTGGTAATTCTGTGGGGTTTTTTTGGTCATTTTGTGTCTTTTTTAAATAAATTTGTGTCTCTCTTAATAATTTTGTGTCTTTTTAAAAAATAATTTTGTGTCTTTTTTTAATAATTGTGTGTCTTTTTTTAGTAAATTTGTGTCTTTTTTAAAAATAAATTTGTGTCTTTTTTAATAATTGTGTGTATCTTTTTTGTTCATTTTGTGTCTTTTTTAAAATAACTGTCTTTTTTGGTAATTCTGTGGGGTTTTTTTTGTTATTTTGTTTCTTTTTTAACTAATTTAGTTTTTTTCTGTCATTTTGTGTCTTTTTTGTGTCATTTTCTGTCTTTTTTTATAAATAATTTTGTGTCTTTTTGGGTAATTTTATGTCTTTTTTTGGTCATTTTTGTGTCTTTTGGGGTCATTTTTTTGGCCACCAAGTATTAATGCACTAATTCATGCAAAAGGAGCCCAACCAAGTATTGATGTATAGAAATGAACAGACTGTTCAGAAGCATCACATTTGTGTTTAAAATATCCTTTTTTATTTAATGATCTTATGTAATATTCTAATTTTCTGACACACTGAGTTTAGTGTTTTCATTCTCTCTAAGCCAGAATCATCAAAATTACAAGAAAAACAGACTTGAAATATTTCACTCTATGTGTAATGAATCTATGTAATGTCTGAGTTTCACTTTCTGAAATAACTGACAAAAAATATTGAACTTTTTCACGATATTCTAATGTTTTGAGATGTCCATGCAGCAGCAGGTTTCTGATGTGTGTGTCCACTGTTAGAGTCGGTCCATGCAGCAGTGTGTTTATGTTGGTTTACGGCTCAGATTGATGACAACAACAACAACAACAACAAGAGAAAGAGAGAGGTACTGACCTTTATACTCTGGAGTGAACTCCTTCATCTCTGGAGGCAGAGACTCGTAGAAGCGCTGCTCTCTGCTGATCAGAGGCTTACACACCGTGTGGTCGTCGTAGCGCATCATACTGGTGTGACCCCCCACCTGCACACACACACACACACACACACACACACACACACACACACGCACACACACACACACATACACACACATGAAAACAGGTAAATATGTAGGAATACCTTTCATGCTATATATAGCTTTGTGTCTAAATCAGGGGTGGGCAACAGGAGGCCCGGGGGCCACATTCGGCCCTCACCCTCCATTGAAGTGGCCCTCAGTACAAATACATGCATTTGAGCATGAAATCTCAAAAGTGCAGTGTAAAAAAATGCACATAATGACTTCTTGTAATTAATGTTGGTCTGCTGTTCTTGCACTAAAACAAAATAAATCACAGTAAGTGGTTATTTTCTATTTGCTTCAAACCTTTTGTATTCCTATTTATACTGTTAAACATGCATTAGAGCATGAAATATGTTAAGTTACTGCACTGTAAACATATTTAAAATTACAGTTTCATCATATCTGGTGAAGTGATGCTCCTATATGTGGCCCTGTGGTAGTGAACATGATAAACTGTGGCCTCCTGCAGCATTTAGGTCGCCCATCCCTGCTCTAATTTATATATATATATATATATATATTTATCTATATATATGTGTGTGTGTGTGTGTGTAGAGTTGCTCTGGAAAATGCTGCATCGGTTTCGTTGAGTACTGGAGTCCAGGCACCGATCAATACCACGTCATTTATTAAATTAGTGATCTATTTACTGGTTCGCTCCGTTAAGCTAATATTGTAGCTGCACTTTAATATAAATATATTCCTAGATTTATCTATTTAAGTTGCTGTTGCACTACTGTTTTGTATCCTGCTTTATTTAATCATAAATGGCTTGAATCTGCTGTATTTATTAATGTTTTATAAAGGGTTTAACCTGAGCCAGAACCACAATGAGAATCATATCACAGTCATGCAGGTGGAGGATGATATTCTTTTAATAACATCCTGGTATCAGACCAGTACTCAGTATCGGCCAATAGCCACAACACAAGTATCAGAAGTATGTGAATCTGGAGGAAACTGTTGTGGGAACCTGTTTCTCCACCAACCTGGTGTATGAAGGGCTCCAGTGGGACGCCTCCTGCCCGTGGTCGAAGCACGGCCCCTCCCCCCGGCCCCGCCCCCTGTAACTTGCTGTCCATGTTGTTGGTGTGAGGGAGGCACATGGCTCCTGGCGGACGCACCGCGCCTCCTCCTGCCAGGAGAGAAGGAGTCATGTCAGAGAGAAATCATCTGGACTTATTACACAGAGAAGTTGAGAAATGTCCTCCACTCCATCAACCCTCTGGAGTCCATCTGCTTATTGAAAATACACGTTTCATTTACAGTAATAACTTTATTTATGTTTGATATGGAGACGAGCTGAGCAAAACAAGCATTTATGTTTCTAGACTGGTCCTGGTCCTGGTCCTGGTCCAGGTCCGGGTCTTACCTTGGGCATGGGCTCTGGTGTGCAGTGACGGGGAGGGGGGGGCGCAGGGCACCACGGGCTGCTGGGAGCGCACGCCGGCCCCGGGGGGAGGCGGCGCCAGACCGAAAAACCACCTCGCAAAGCCTTCAATTAGAGTGCTCCAATCCACCGCCGGCAGGACAGAGACCCAGGCAGGACAGAGGGCGGGGGGGCAGAGCTGGGGGGCCGGCAGGAGCAGCAGGGTGTCCGCTAGGAGGGGTCACCACTTCCTGTTGAGAGAGGAAGTAAAGGGTTTAAAGTCCATTTCATGACTTTAAATAATTTGTGTTTTAGGACGTTGGCTTATTACGGCAACTCATAATGTTCTTCAGAAACTGGTAATGTAGGGGTCTCAAACTACCGGGGGGCCGCTGGAGGCCCAAAAAAAGACACAAAATAACAAAAAAAAAGAGACAAAATGACAGAAAAAAACACTAAATTACTTAAAAGAGACAAAATGACAAAAAAGACACAAAATCACTAAAAAAAGACACGAAATTACCAAAAAGACACAAAATGATTTAAAAGACACAAAATTACTAAAAAAAGACAAAAAATTACCAAAAAGACACAAAATTATTTAAAAAAGACACAAAATTAAAAAAGTAAAGGGACCTTCCACACCCAACATGTACAGTGCCATTCATATAAAACTCTTTATAAATATAAAGCGTTTGTCTAACATGTCACAGAGCCAGAGGGGATGTTAACCCCTTAGCGTCCAGTCGGCAAATTGTGCATGCAAAAGTCGCCGCTGGCTGGTTTTTTATTACAGTTTACAGTCAGAGTTCCTGTTGGGTCTTTATCCTTTAGTCCTGAGGATTAATGAGGAGGGTTGGAGTTGTGACAGGAGACAGTTCACCTGCACTTCTAAACATATTCAGGGTGTTTTTACTCATTTTTGTCTTCCCCACAACGTTATTCCTCTCTCCTACAGCGTGCAATACAGGGACATGCACATGGTCGATTATGCAAATTAGGTGATGATGTCATTTAGCGACTTTTTGGAGCCAACAGCTACTTTCCTTACTGAGGAGTTGGACACACTGAGCAAGAACAATTCTAGAGGAAACAGTGTACATTGTGTCCTTCAGCACAAAACAACAATCAGAACAGTCTGATTTCACTGAGTCTGAACCAGCAAGCACACACACACACACACACACACACACACACACACACACACACACACACACACACACACACACACACACACACACACACACACACACACACACACACACACACACACACACAGACACACACACACACACTTTTCTGGGCATGTGGCCACAAACAGTTGACATCAAGTGTTTGAGCAGGTCAGCTCTAAGCAGACTCTCTCACACACGTTCTGTAAACAGCTCAGACGTCCCTTAGCCAGGGACAATAATAAACAAAGTATGGAGCAATAAAAAACAATCCTAGAGTATCAGCCGAGAGCATAATCTTTTAGAGAAACACTTTACTCTCCATACAACTGTTTATATATATATATATGATAATGGACGGTGTTGTTCCAGTGTCCCCTGATGTCCTGCCAGCTCGTCTCCAGCTCCACTCTGGATATTCTGTCATTCAGGATTTACTCTCCAATAATCAGCCAGCCCACTTCCACACACACAAGCAGCAGCAGGATGAAATGAAAAGCTCATCTGTTGCTGAGTAACGTCCAAAAGAACAAATTACAATTATCAATGATTAGCATTGGAAACAATAATGACACTGGAGAGGAAACAATATGTGCACAACTCCAATTTTTTTCTTCTTCTTTCAATTACCACATCAAACAGACAAAGACAAATGTACCAGAGCTTGTTTCTGAAACCATCTCAATTAATTCTGAAGAACATTTACATTTTTATTTTCAGGTTTATCATTTAATATATGCAAGAGAGGACGGTCTCGTCTTTCTAGAGGACTGCAATTAGACGACGAGGTTCCTGACGAAAAACTTCTTTAATAAAGATGTTTCAAAGAGAGAAATACTTCATTCAGTTAAATTGATACTTGCACGTTCACTACAGTATATGGACGCCACAGTCCAGATACAGTTTCCTTTGTTTCATTAAAGATAAATCTTAATGCCACAGCATAAAATCAAATTCAGACAAATAATGAAGATGTTGAAGATCTTTCCCTTGTTTCAACATAACAATGCCCTCATGCACAAAGCCAAGAACATAAATAAATGGATTTAATGTGAAAGAACCTGGTCTGCACAGAGCTCTGAGGTAAACCTGGACCCCCAAACTTCTCTTCAACCTGAGCAAGATTTCAGACCCTCTCAGTGCCTTTATTCCTAAAAAAGAAACTTGTGACAGATCTAGCAACTAAAGGCCTTTTTAACACCAGGGAAAAAACTAAATACATATTATGTTATATTAAAGGGGTGGGTGATACAGCCCTAAAAAATGATCACGATATTTCAGGGTATTTTTGCGATATTCTTGATGATATTACAAAATACTGAAAAATACATAGAAAATATGATTTTTTTTAGTCTGTATGAATGAATAAAACTAAAAATAATACTTGACTCTTGAGTATTAGCAAATAATAAAAAATAACCATCTAGGGCAGCGGTCTCAAACTCAAATTACCTGGGGGCCGCTGGAGGCAGCATCAAAATGACCAAAAAAAGACACAAAATGACAGAAAAAAACTAAATTACTTAAAAGAGACACAAAATGACCAAAAAAAGAGAGACAAAATTACTAAAAAGACACAAAATGACCAAAAAAAAAGACACAAAATGACCCAAAAAGACACAAAATAACAGAATAAAACTAAATTACTTAAAAAAGACACAAAATGACCAAAAAAAGACACAAAATGACAGAAAAAACTAAATTACTTAAAAAAGACACAAAATGAACAAAAAAAGACAAAATTACTAAAAAGACACAAAATGACCAAAAAAGACACAAAAAGACAGAAAAAAAATTACTTAAAAAAGACACAAAATGCCCAAAAAATACACAGAATTACCAAAAAAAGACACAAAATTCCCCCCAAAAATAATTAAAGGGACCTTCCACACACAACACGGTAAAGTGCCATTCATATAAAACTCTTTCATATCAAGATGGGGGCCACAAAATATCGTCACGAGGGCCGCAATTGGCCCGCGGGCCGCGAGTTTGAGACCCCTGATCTAGGGGGTCCGGGGGTCCCACCAGGAGAAAATGTGTAAATTTTTAAGTACCATGGGGTGGGCGGGGTTTAGACTGACTGACAGGTGACAGACAGAGACACAACACTAAATAACTTTATATAATCAATAGTGTAGATAAACTTTCAGTAGGTTGAAATGTGACGTTAGTGCAGCACACGAGACTCTGGAGCTCCACAGTCTACTGGCTCATTGATGGGAACTCTTATACCTCTATGGCAAGCTGTAGGAATGTTGACACTATAATGATATGCAATTTTTTTACCCATAAAAAAAATCATACCGGTATTAGGGCTGTGCCATATCGTATCGTTCACGATAATATCGGTATTTTTTTTTATTTATGGTTAAAAAAAATGCATATCATGATATTGGCAACATTCCTCCTTCTTGATGTCGTGGTTAAAGTTGTTTTAATCACAAAAAGCTACTTAGTCTCTGTTGCTAAACACATGCAGCTTTCAAAATAAGAGCACAGTGTGTTAACAGAACCCACCACAGAACGTACAAGGAGACTGTCAAAATAAGATGCCTTAAATAAAAACATACAAGAACCTTTATTTTCCTTTACAAAATGTCATGAAAATATGCCCCCGGAACCCCTAAATGGTTATTTTTATTATTTGCTCATACTCAAGAGTCAAGAGTAACATTTTTTGTATTTGGCAACTGTTGAGATTTGCACTTCAAACTACATTTTAGATTTATATTCATTTATACAGACTAAAAAAAATGTTTTGGTAATACTTTTTAAGTATTTCGTAATATCGTCAAGAATATCGTTATCGCAAAAATAGCCTGTAATATCGTGATATTATTTCAGGGCCATATCGCCCAGCCCTAACCGGTATAATAGTGAACGATACGGTATGGGACAACCCTAGCGGCTGTCAAAGCAGCTGATTAAAGCTCCTGGTTGTGAAATATTCAGTTATCACATGATGAAACTATGAAACGTTCAGCTATATTTCTGGCTATACTGTCCTGATTTTCCCTCCTCTCCTCTCCACTGCATTTTCCTCAAATCCTTCTCTGCCTCCCCCCGTCCAATCCCCATATCCCATCATGCACCTCAAAGCTTCCCCCAAATATGACTCATCAGCTCCCGCCTGAAGACAGGAGAAGAAGGGAGAGAGGAGGAGAGAGGGAAGGAAGGAAGAAGGAGAAGAAGAAGGATTTAAAGCACATTAATGACGTCACAGTCTGCTCGTGTGTGTGTGTGTGTGTGTGTGTGTGTGAAGGCTTCTGGTCAGTGTCAAGGCTGCAGCAGACACGACTCTGATGATATCACAGAGGGTTTATAATAATGGAGAAACACCAAACAGCCTCCATAGCAGCAGCTCAGAGACATTTATAACACAAACAACTCATGTCAGAAATGCAGATTATATTCATGTTTATGAAAAGATCTAATGTGTTTGAATAACACAATCCAGCTGATCAATACTAATGTTAAACCACCTTAACCTCCATCAGACTCTATACTAGTGGTGAAGATGATTCCAGTGAAACAGCATCTTTTCCCTCAAACATCTCCAGCTGATTGTGACTGATTAGCTTCTTGTCTTAGCTCTAAAAACCCACTCAGGTCTGATTTCTCCCGACTGGCTGCTCTGATTAATTACCGAGGCGAACATGTGATGTCACCGATCGATCAATGAGCTGCTGAGCTGAAGCAGACAGATCCTCCGCTGATCAACGTGGTTACTACGTGACCTTTAAACAATCTCTCCACTCATTAAATGTGCCCTTTGCTCCTCTCCCCTGAAGGTTAATAAGCCTTAAAGTTGTATTTCTTCTAGCGTTACCAGAGACACAGCTTGTTCCAGGCAATTCACTGATTTAAATGTGATTCTTCTACAACTATTTTCATAATCAGTTATTCTTTTCAGTTGATTTTCAAGTAGAAAAGTCGATCGGCTGCTGGTTCTGGCTTCTTAAATATGATGATTCGCTGTTGTTCTTCATCCAAAAATCAATTAAAAAATATTTTTTTAGGATTTGAACTCTTACATTATTTATAAATAAATGTATTTGGCCTTTTGGACTGTAAAAAACAACAACAACAACAACAAGCTATTTCAATGCATATGTCACTTTGGGCTCTGGTTTAATGTAATGGACATTTTTCTGAATAAAATTCCAAAAAAATTAAGAAAATAATCATTAGTTGCAGCTCGAGCTGGGCGATACATTAATATAAAAGATATATCGATATATTTCTTAATGTGATATGGAATTAGATCATATCACATATACTGATATAGTTAAAAAATATATTTTTTTCTATATAAATTCTGCCCTTACTAGGGTTTGTCATATTTAGTTATTTTGTAATGTTCCTTATTCTTTTCTCATATAAATATATTTATTTCAGAAAAAGATTGGCCTATTTTATTTCATAGACTACTTTTATTGAAGATTTTTTTTTATTTAAATGTGCACTTTATGGAGCTTTGATTTTTTTTTTTTAAAAGGTACTCCTGTTGTTATACAGTATTTATGTTCACTTCAATACAAAAAGTTTCAATTAAACTGCTTGTAACATGTCATATTTGACTTTGACTGAACATTTGCTCTCACTCTGTGATAAAAAAAATATCAGGATATATATCATATATTGATATTCAGCCTAAATATATCAGGATATGACTTTTGGTCCATATTGCCCAGCCCTAGTTGCAGCCCTGGTGTGAATATGCAACTGAAATCAATGCATGTTGCAAGAAAAGGGTAGATTCAGTCAGTAACTATGAAAACTACTAAATAGAAAGGTAATTATATCATGTAAATACTGTATATTAAATGGTTAAAATCCAGAAGAAAGGGCATGAATTGACACAACCCTTAAGGCTGCATGCTGCTTTGTAATAGGACAAAAACAAGTCCTTGTTTTTTATACCGCCACAATAAAAGCATTTGCCACAAGGATTGATTGCTCCCCAGAGTCTGGTATCAGTTTCAAGTGTTTAGCAGCAGCTGTGAATCAGTGGAAGGCTTTTATTCTGACTGTTCAATAAAAAACCTCAATTCTCTTCTTGATTTCAACATTATTTTCTGTGCCCCGAGTGAGCTGCAGGCAGCAGACGCTCACTGGAACCCTCCAACATGTCATGAAGGAAAGAAAAGCCTTTAACCACCATGTTGTTGTTGTTGTTGTTGTTGTTGACGATGAAACACGCTCGTACTGAGTCCAGATCTCAGGAAACATCACCACCACTCACAGCACGCTGCACACTCAGCCTCCATGGAAACTCACCATGATCTCAAGTCTCCATCTGAGCTTGACCACACACACACACACACACACACACACACACACACACACACACACGTAAACAGTGTTTCCCACGAGCGATGGGTTCTAAAGTTAGCAGCAAACAGTAAACATCAGGTCACATCTGTTCTGGGATCAGCAGAATCACCCCACTGATCCATGACTTCTAACATTACACTGCACTCAGTGACACACACACACACACACACACACACACACACACACACACACACACACACACACACATTCTTGTACTTCCATCTTTGTGAGGACCCTCATTGGAATAGTGGATTTTTCATCAGTTTTAGTTTTAATTTTGTTGTGAATTTTTGTTTTCAAATCCAGTTAGTTTTAATGAGTTTTTAGAGTGAGTTTGCTAGTTTTAGTTTAGTATTTTTTTTGTTGTTGAAATGCTTTAGTTTTAGTTTAGTTTTTATTAGTTGTAGTTTTTTGTAATGGGGTATTTGTTGGGTGGGAGATTAAAAGAGGTCACAGTAAATTTTGCCTTTATTTCCTTTGTCTGATCCATCTTCATTATGAATGAAAAAAGTTGACAGATAGGAAAACGAAGGACATTTTCACTATAATTTTAGTTAGTTTTGTAACCACACAATACAGTTTCAGTAAGTTATCGTTTTTTTTAACTCTCATTTTTATTTAAGTTAACGAAAATGTTTCAATTCTAGTTTTCGTTATTTTGTTTCGTTAACTATAATAACCTTGTTCCCTTACCCTAACCTTCACCATCACAACTAAATGCCCAACCCTAACACTAACACATGGTTTACATAAACCTAATGTAACCTTTAACCCTTAAAACAAAGTCTGAACTCTCAAAAAAAAAAAAGCCTTTAAAGAAGTGAGGACCGGCCGAAATGTCCTCACTTTGCAAAAATGTCCTCACTCTGTTGGTTAAAAACGTGTTCCGGTCCTCACTTTGTAGGAAGTACAAGAACACACACACACTCACACACACACACACACTGCAATATCATGAATCATATTGAAATTGTAATTGCAATCTGTAAAATAATAAATAACTGCGGCTACATCGTTATTTTACGTCGTGCAGCCATATTTTGAAAGCTAAAAATCAACATGTTAGCGTTGTCAGTGTGAAGATGTTAGCATGCTGATTAGCTTCCTCTCAGAGCTGTTGGCTAACATCAAAGGGTATCTAGTCACCCAGAGGTGGGGTATTAGGTGAGCAGCTGGTGTCTGTTACCCTCCGTGTCTCTGCTGGAGCTCTATATGTGTCTCACTGGATTCCTGGCACACACACAACAGGTGTGTGTTTCCAGCAGCAGTGTGATGAGGAGGGCAGAGTCAAGGACGACCTGCCTCCCCCTGCTGACTCCAAACACACTAGTCTCCTCCTCCTCCTCCTCCTCCTCCTCCCCCTCCCCCTCCTCGTCCTCCTCGTCCTGTCTCCTTCATCCTGCTCCCCAAATCCCCAAATCTCCTCCCCTCCCAGCTATGACCTCCTCCCACCCACAGTCCTCCTCTCTACTGGCATTTGTGCAATGATTTCTAAGGTTTTTACACATATTTTAATTTTGTATTCTATTATTTAATCTAAATGCTTGTTCACTGTTTTTGATGATGTTCTGTTATTTTTGTTTTAACTGTTGTATTGCCTCCATGATAATGTATTTTGTAAAGCACCTTGTAACCCTGGTTTTGAAAGGTGCTATAGGAATGAATGAATGAATGAATGAGTGAATGAATGAATGAATGAATGAATGAATGAATACTGGGGCTGAGCCATCATTTGGTAAAAACAACATTTGGACTAAACACCTCAGCATTGATTGTCGTTGATATTCTGTTGTACTCATTTATGATTTTAACCCGTAGTATTGTAGATAAGGGATGTGCCATTATCACATTTCATGCTAGGATTATTATGGGCAACATCATCAGAGAAAACAATATTTAGTTTTCCTGAAATACTTTCATTAGGGCACATGGATTTTATTCAGTGTTTGAGTTATAGACTGCATGGACGATACGTCTCCATTTCCTCCAAACGTACCACAGTGAAGCCAAAATATCTCAGATACAGGCGCCGCCATCTTGCACTAGTGTCATTTGGAGCCAGAGTCAGAGTGGAGCTGAAAATCATGACACTATAGCCCCGTTTTATATAATCACATATCGCCTCACTAGTCACTAGTCACCTTAATATCCAGTCTGTGGTTTGAATATTGGGGGTTTAGTTCCAATACACACCTGAGCTCCTCATGATCCTCCATAAACAACATGTTCCATTATCTGTGTGTCTCTGCCCTGTCAATGTACACAGATTTTTCTTATTTTCAAATTATAATTTTTAAATTAGGGCTGGGCGACATGGACCAAAAGTCATATCCCGATATATTTGGGCTGAATATCGATATACGATTTATATCCTGATATTTTTATCGCAAAGTGATCTGTGACATGTCACAGGTAGTTTTATAGAAACCGTTTATTTAAGTGGACATAAATACTGTAGAACAACAGGATCACCTGTTTTTCAAATCAAAGCTCCATAAAGTGCACATTTAAATAAAAAAATATCTTAAGTAAAAATAGCTTATGAAATAAAATAGGCCAATCTTTTTCTGAAATAAATAAATTTTTTATGAGAAAGGAATAATGAACATTACAAAAGAACTAAATATGACACACCCTAGTAAGGGCAGCATTTATATAGAAAGAAAGAAAATAAATTGAACCATATCAATATATGCGATATGCTCTAATTCCATATCACATTTGATATATTATCAATATATCGCCCAGCCCTACATTTAAAAAAAAATCAACATGTAGATTGCTTTTGGGGCTCTTAATTATTTTTTAAAAAGTGTAGTAGCACTTTTTTTAATAGACAGATCTGTGAAACTGTGTTTCATGCAAAGGCCACACCTAAAATCTTCTGTTTACAAGAATTGTGCACATAAGTGTCTTGAAAACAAGTCACTTAGCATATAAATAATGACTAACTGACTGAAAAAAGAAAGACTGCGGGCTGCTTTCATATCCAGTTGTTTTGTGAGCTTTGTGAAATGAGTTCATGTGGTTTGATGTCAGTGATTCTGAGCAACTGAGCTACAAACTGGTTCCACACTGGTCAACGCAACGGAGGCTGGCAGGCCACAGACATGTTGTCTGACAACAACAGAGATCTTCTCTCTGGATCTCCTGCCAACAGGAGCACGACTAGCCAGACGGCTTCACTTTAGAAATGATTTAAAGCTCCGCGGCCTCCCAGTATTCACCATCTGTAGATGTGTTGTCTGTTTGTCTGTCTGACTGGAGCTGGAGGAGGCAACTGGTGCACCAGGTCCAAGACCAAACAAACACAAACAAGTCAATCTTTAATCGTCCTCCTGTGTCCTGCCAGGTGTGGTGAACCACCTGAGCATCCAGCCAATCAGCTAAGAGGATCTGTGTGAGCATCTCTGACATCATCAGCCATCAGTGGGACAAAGCTGAGGCTCACTACGGCTCTACCACACCGACACACTGATTAAGCTGCTATTTCTGACTGACTGACCGTGAGACAGAGTGAGTGAGTGTGTGTGTGAGTGTGTGTGTGTGTGTGTGTGTGTGTGTGTGTGTGTGTGTGTGTGTCAGAGGGAATCCTGCTGTCCTTCAGTAAGTAAGAGATAGAGCCTATTAAGGACTTCCAGAGATCCCTTAGAGTAGAAGTGCGTAGTTTGGCAGGGAGTTGCCTCAGTGTTAAATTTTAAGGGTTAGTGAGGATTTGAGACACATTCATCATTTAGAGGAGACGTCTGCCTGCTGGAGACGTTTACATGACAGGACGGCTCATTTCTAACCCGTCTGGTTGCTCAGAGGACTCAGAGGACACTCTGCAGGGCTCCAAAAACATCTTAAAAACTGTATTATTAGAGTTTGTAAGGCAATTCTTCTTGCAGGAAGAAAGGGACATAACAACAGTGACTTTTAACAGTTCCCCTAAACAAAACTTTTCTACTTCAGTGAATATAATACACAGCTCCACTCCACTCATTTATGGTATCAGGCACTTTTCACTGCGGATAGTACTCCTCGGTACAGGCAGATTCTCAGCTGATCGCCACAGCAGACAGGAAAATTCAGCATTTTGTCAATTGACCATGGTGTAGTTTTCTAGGCTGGCAATTTGGTCTGGATGAATGAAAAAAAATTGCGGTTGTCATTGCTGTAGCTTGGTAGCCGGGCTAACGCCAGACTAATCACAAATGAGATCTAGTCTGGAGACCACCTATTCATTTCTCCGTAGAGGAGGCGTGGTTTACGATCCTCCAGAGCCGTTTATTGGGCGCTACGAATGTCTATCATAAGCGTCTGTAGGTAGCTCTTAGCCAATCAGATCAGTTATACCAGATGACGTAGTAGAGAGACAGAAGGCGACTGATGTTTACACGATGGCGCCGAACAATTTTTGCCGTTTGTGCAAAATATATATGAAGGAAGAAGGAGACTGCACATATTCACACTCTTCAGACAGATATTTTTCCTCCATCAAGGCGATCAATGGCAAGACGACTACAACAACCAGGGTCTCGCTAAACCCCATTAGCTTAGCCGCTAACGTGGCTAGTTGGTAGATTAAATCCTGTTTCTCAGCAAGGCTAAAACATCCTTTTTGGTGATAAAACAGGAGAGTAAAGCCAAACGTTGTTCTTCTTTTAAAATCAACTTTGTCTCTAAACTATCTAGAACTCTGTCTACAGCTAGATCCACAGAGAGCTTGGCGTCTGCTGCAGCCATGTTGGATCTGTAAGAAAACTACAAAACTACAAGCTTCCGTCTGTCCAATAGTACGCGTCATCGTCTCACCATCCCTCCCCGTTCTCTGATTGGATACCAACAGCAGGGCTAAGAATCACCCATGGACACCATGCCTCCTTGCAGTCCGAAACGAAATCAAGCGCGCAAGGCAGCATGGGTAAACCCAGGCTAGTGGCTTGGCTATTCAAAAATAGATGTTTCCTCTGAAAAATCAATGTATTGCAGTGTTTTACCTCCAATCATTGCATTATTCTACATAAAATTTTGACAATTAATAAATAATTTAGTCGGAAAAAAGATTCAAACCAAAGAAAAATACAGAGAACAGGTTCACAAACTCCAAGCTGATGTTTGACCAACAGACCCAATAAAAGCACAGTCGTACGACTTAGAGAACATGAGATGCTGTTTGTTTTTGTGCTATTAATTAAAGTGTTCATCACTCCTCGGCTCCATCAGTCACACTACAGTGGAAGGTGTCCCTCACCTGTGAAACACTTCACATCTTTCACAGTTGACCAAATATGCTTACAAGAGATCTATTCCACCTGCATTTAAATCACCTGAAGTAATCAGATTATAATCTGTCAGAGGTCAAACACATGATAAACAGGTGCAATATTACTCATGAATCAACAGTAAGCAGCACATTAACAACAACAACATCAGAACTAGAAAACACCTCCAACCAACATGGAGATCAAACTTTGTGACGGCCACATGTATGAAGGGAGTGAATCGATATATTTCTTTTCCACATTTCAATTCCAATGTTTAATATTCTCCAGATTTATAAATCCATTGCTGTGTAAAAGGATGAACTTATTCTGCTCTGATATGGTTATAAAACTAACAAACATCGATACAACGACACTATCGTTTATCTTGATAGTTTCTGGGAAAATATATCGTCCTAAAGAATGTGTTATGGTGACAGACCTTGTTACATTGTTGGTCATATTGGAGTTTTGCTGATAAAAGCTATTTACTCCATGTGGATCCCAAGTGAAACAGTTAACCCTTTATGGGGCGAAGAACTATATTTGGTAACTTCAGTGGATATCTAAATGGGGTCCCCATGTCTCTCTGTTTGGTCGTAGAACCACATGGATTTATTCCAGCTAATCAGCAAAGATCAGGCTACATCACAGACAGTGACACCATGACATCTGACCAATCAGTATGATAATAATATAATAATATTAACTTTATTCACCTTGACCTCCAATGTAAAAATGAAAAATTTAGAAAAAAAATCTGAAAGAAACAGTGAACAGAGTTATTCTTCAGTGACTTGTACGAGGAGAACTTGACTATGACAGCATATTAAGTATGAATTAAAATAAAAATACAAACCTGGGGGGGAGGTAATATTTCAAGAAAAAAGTTGCAAATTTACTAGATTAAAGTGGCAAATCTACAAGAGAAAAGTTGCAGATTTACGAGAAAAAAGTTGTTTTTTTCCTCTTTTTTTGTCGTAAATCTGCAACTTTTTTCACAATTTTAAATCTCATAATAATCTCATATGTGCATTATTTCTCTTGTAGATTTGCCACTTTAATCTCATAACCTTTTTTCTTAAAATATGACCCCCCTCCTATGTTTTTTTACACATTCTGGCTGTATGTAATATCCTCCAATATTCTCTAGGGTTGAAATTTGGAATTTGCAAGTATTTCAATGAGTGTCCTATAAAGGGTTAAACTATCTAGGGGTCGGACAAACACACTTGAGGATGAATATATCCCGTCTGGCCTGAGAACACTGAGATCCCCCAGGAGGAGCTGGAGGTGATACAAACTCACCATTAAACATTTGGGGAGTGTGAGAATACTGATAGACAAGAGAAAATCACCATGAAGAGCTTCCTGTCTGCTGTAAGGACTTTTACTGCATATGACGTGTGAAGTGACGTGTATGACGATCATGTGAGGAATAGTGAAACTTCACTGCGTATATTGGACGTGCATGTTAAAAAAGAAACAATCCAGAGAGAGGAAATTAAATTCTTCACTCTGTTGTTATTTTGACAAATAAGGCACAAACAGGACTGAAACACATGCTTTAACCCTCTGGAGAGCTCTGCTGTCAGCTTCCCTCTAAAGTTTCCACGTCCCATTTAGCACGCCAACTCTTTTTCAGCAAAAGTTAAAACCACCTCGACCAAGTGTAACATGATTTTACTGAAGATTTTGCAGATTTTTTTTCTAATTTTGCAGTGTGCATTCAGCCTTTCAATGCATTTTTAATGCAATCTTTTGTGTTTAATGTCTTTTGTGTGTTTTTATGTTTTTTTGTATTTTTTGTGTGTTTTTAGATGGGGTCTTTTTGTATTTTTCAGTTTTTCAGTTTTTTTGTGTGTTTTTTATGTGTGTTTTTTGTGTGTTTTTGTGTTCAAAATGTTGATCCAGTAAGTCAAAATGAAACATAATAATCAGGTCATATAGGCGAGGCTGTGCTGAAAACAATGATGCCAACACGTCATGGTGAAGATTTTTAAGTGGTTTACATACAGACAGAATGAAAAGGAGTCAAAAACCGACAAAATAGCCGCAAACTCCAAAGGGTTAAATAGAGACGAGTCAGTGTGGGGGAGCTGCTCATTCACAGGCTTCACCAACAGTCGGGGTTCTGGGACCTGCTCCAGGTCACCTTGGCAGAATTTTCTGGTCTTACATTTGAGTAAATGTGATATATTTGGGTCGTAGCCTGTTGGTTTTGGGGGATTTGTATAAAACACCAGAACGGTTTTACTGTATTTTACCACTTAACTCAGCACTTGACTCAGCAGCATCTCCCGAGTGGAACATAATGAGACTGACAGAGCCCATTAATAAGAGTGAAGCCACGTCAGTCCACTTGCTAGTGTTAGTGCACCTCGAAGCCAGGACTGTTTCCTGCTATGTTTACAGATTGCTCCTGTGTTAACAGCAGCCTCTTTCATTGGCTTTACATCAAAAATCTTGCCATATTGGTGGAGGTTTAGTTCTCTTTAAGACCAACTCGGCCATGTTTCTGCTTGTAACCCTAAAAAAACATGAATTTTCTCATATACCAACACAACATGCTTCACACATTTCCCCTCTCCAGCCTGCAGTGAAGCCTCAGCTCAGCAGTGGTTCCATTAGTGCTAATAAATACAAGTTCGATTGCATTGCATTGTGATGCCATTGGCATCGATTATGGTTTTCGATTGTCGTGTAATTGCTTAGCGACAGTTTTGACTTGCCGCCATCGCTAACTGTGCACAATGTCCACAGTCCACATCATAAACAAAGCAGCATGGCTAATTATGTACAGCGTCTCCACTGATCATAAACATCGTGATGGTGAATAAACCTGCATCACTAACTGTGCACAGAGTGTCCGGTGCTTGTTGTAAACAAACAGTTCTATCCAATCAGCAACCAGGCTTTTTACAGGGGAGAAAAACGTCCCTGCTCTTCTACAGGGACAAAAAAAGTCCCGACAAAAGACCCTCAGGACGGCTCATATTCAGATTAGGGGCGTTTCAGTGAGTGAGACCCGCCTCATTCTGGGTATTGACTGTAGTGGAAACAGCCCTAATGACAAATACCAGTTCAGCCAGATTGCAAAAAAATCTGGTTTAAGCCTGTAAACTGGACCAGATAAATCAACCCTACTTGGTTTGACAAAACATGATAATTGATTACATCCTCATGCTCCGCAGGCTCTAGGAAATTGGGACGTGCAAAATTATTGGTCGACTGACAAATAATCATCAGATTATTAAATAACAACAATGACCATTAGTTGCAGCTCCATATAAAAGCCACAGCTACTTGAAGAAATAACTGTCAAACCAGCTATATGCATTTCAACAATTTAACTGTTTGCAATTATAAAAATACTTTCTGGTTATAATAATCACATTTAAAATATGTCAACTCATGCAATTTACAGTCACTGTTTTGTTCCGGTCTTAATGTTCTTGGTGGGGTCTGTTCTACTCAGAAAAAAGTGTTTAAGAAACATCCCAGAGTTCAATAAACAGTCAGGAGCAAAAGCCAAGTCATCATCATCATCATCATCATCATCATCATATCATTCCGATCAGGAAGTCTTAACTCAGCAGCTTGTGTGTGTGTTTGCTGAGTGATTGCATTAGTGAAGCGTAGCATAACCAGGCTAAATGATTCTAAATAAGGGCTGGAGGTAGCTACTGCTGACACACACACACACACACACACACACACACACACACACACACACACACACACACACACACACACACACACACACACACACTATCCTGGGAAACTCACAGGCTCCGAGGAAAGAAGAAGAGAAGAAAATAGAGAGAGACCTCAATTCAAGTGTGATAAATAATCAATTAGTTGGTGGAGGATCGGGAAAAAAGGAGGCGGAGAAGGATAGGGAGGAAGTAATGAAGGTAGGAAGGGAGGAACAGGAGGTAGTAAAAGGAAAGGAAGAGGTTGTGAAGGAGCTGAGGATGAAGGCGAAGCAAAGAAAGGAGATAATTAATAATAACAGGGAGTCGAGGATGAGAGAAAGTGAAGGAAAAAGACGATCATGAGGAGAAGGATGTGATGGAGAAAAGTAATGAATGGAAGGAGGAGCTGATGAAGGACAGAGGAAGCAATTAAACAAAGTAGGAGATGATGATGGACATGAGGAGGCAGAGAAGGAGTGGAGGAGAAGAGATGGAGCTCTATGTGGATCAGCAGCCCCAAACACATCTGTCACTCTCACAAATCACAAACTACGACTGGGAGAATCACAAAAACACACTCACAGCTGCTGCCCCGGTCCCCTGACACCACCCAGCAGCTGCTGAGGGACACACACACACACACACACACACACACACACACAGAGGGAAGCAGAAGAACAATCCGTCCTATCAACAATGGTCTGACTAGACAACAGCTCCGATCAGTCAAAACAACCAGGGAGACACACGTGTCTGTCCTCCATCTGGGTTCCTGTCTCACCACTAAGCTGAGACTGTGGCGTCGGCACGGCAACCCAAACCCACGACACGTCAGTCAGCTGATCAGACTGTCATGTCAACAACACACACACTCATTAGGGTGATTCTCATCAACATGCTGCAGCTCATAGCAACAATCCAAGAGCATTCAATACATATTATCTTTGACCCTTTAAAACATAAACAATCTAAAGTCACTGTTTCATATGAATTTAAAATCCATTTTTAAAAATGTAAGGTATTTTCTGACATTTTTAGAGACACCGTGAGCAACAAAATTCATTACCATAACACATTATTAAATAAGAAATATTTTCATTATCGATTGATCTGTCGATTATTTAAACGATTAATGGATTAGTTGTTTGGCCAATAAAATGTATAAAAATATCAATTAGTGTTTCTAAACCACAAGATGACGTCCTCAAATCTCTTGTTTTGTCCACAAACCAAAGAGATATTCAGTTTATTGTCATAAAGGAACAAAGAAACCAGAAATATTCACATTGAAGAAGCTGAAATCAGAGAATTTGGACTTATTGTCTTTAAAAAAAACTGCTCAAACCAATTATTGGATTATCAAAATAGTTGACGGTTAATTTAATAATCGATTATTGTTCGATTAATCGAATAATTGCTGCAGCTCTAATATATAGGTATTATATTGTCTTAGATTTTGGATGTTGTTTTATTGTAATATGGCAGTTAACAGTACAGTAAAGCAATGTAACTATCTGATCTTAACAGACTGTTGTAGGTCTGACGGTCTGACGGTTTGCTTTTACCCACTTTTATCCACATTACTGTTTATTAAAAATCTCATCGTGTAAAATAAATATTTAGGAGCTGACAAGTGTCCCTAATAAAGTGGCTACAGAGGTTATAAACAGTGGAAAAGTGTAACGTGTCACTAGAATAGAGCAGCTGCAGGTTTCCTTCTGATGATGAAGGGAAACTACACAAAGCTCTGATGTGTGTGAATTCACTTTTTAAATAAAAAAAGATGATGCTGCTACATTTACTTCACCATTTCTGTGATCCTGTGATCTGGTTTCTTCTCTGAGACTTTCTGTTCATCTGGTTCATCATGTTCTACACTGACAATTATTATTGAACCATTTGGGCTCATTTTCTATCACCAGGAGGTTAAATTGATTATTGCTACGGTAACTAACCAGGCTCTGTTTCATAAGCAGCATGGACGCTGCTTCTATTACAATCCTTTATCATGTTTATCATCTTCTGGACCAGTAGTTCTCAACCTTTTTGAGTCGCGACGAAAATTATTTAAAAAAGACACAAAATTACCAAAAAAAGACACAGAATTACCAAAAAAAGACACAAAATGGCCCAAAAAAGGAAACAAAATGTAAAAAAAAAAGAAACAAATTGACCACAAAATTATCAAAAAAAGACACATAATAACCAAAAAACCCACAAAATGACCAAAAAAAGACATTAAATGACCAAAGAAGACAGAGCTGCCTTCCAAAATGATTTGGCGACCCCCAGAAATCATCTCGCGACCCCAATTGGGGTCCAGACCCCAAGGTTGAGAATGGCTGTTCTGGACCATGTTAGGATTCTTTCAAATGTGCAGAAGCAAAAAGCCAAAGTTAGCCAACGAACCTGTCTGTCCTCCTCCAATAACAGCAAAGCCACAAACAGAAGGTCCTCAGCGTCAGACTGAACGGAGCCTTCCATGTTTGGAGCAGAAGCTCTCCAGACGAAGGCTGAATTATCAAATTATAGACTAAAGTCTAAATTATACTTCAGCAGGCTGAAAGAAGTTTTGTCGCACATTATTTCTTATTTATAGTTTGGCCACAGTGCATGCTGGTCTTACAGGTGGAGATGCCAAAGCCTGGCGCTGGTTTGTTTACATTCTGCAGGAGGAAAAAGTCTGAGAGTTTAGAGGATTCTCCTCCTCCAGCTCCAACCTCAACAAGTTTGATTTGATTCTGCTGTTTTATTTTGTTTTTATTTCTTCTTTTTTTTGCTATTCGTATTTTATTTCCCATCAATATCTAAGTGTAGTCTGGACCTGTAGGAACTTTTAATTTTTAATTTACTTTTATTTTATTTTTATTTTATTTGCCATTTCTTAACTCCCACTGTCTTAAGTTGAATGATGTGTGATATGTGCCTCATTTGTGTGTGTGTGTGTGTGTGTGTGTGTGTGTGTGTGTGTGTGTGTGTGTGTGTGTCTAAAATCTACCTCTGGGTACAAATAAAGGAACTTGAACTTGAACGTGAACTTTGTTAGATGATAAAAGAAGAAAGAGCGGTCCAGGGACGTCTCTTGAAGAGAAAATGGAGATATAAGGAAAACTACATTTACTTTTGTTTTGATTTCTGGTCCATCAGTAAATTTAACACACTGAATCAGTATCAGCAGCACAAATATCAACCTCATTAAATGGATCAGGTGTCAGACAGACAGTGAAAACACTGATCATGATAAATAAACAGATCTCCACATGGACAGAATATTACTGTAAAAAATGTCTGTAGATTTTAGGGTGAAAAACTGCTAAACCATGACAGTAAAAGACGTAAAATGATAAATGGGTTGATTCAGTTTCAGTAACAATGAAACACTGTAAATTTATATATCAGCCAAAACAGTGGGGTTTTTTTAATGTTTTTTGTTTTTTTTAATTAATTACTCCACTGTAAAATAACTGTAATATGTATTTAATGTAATATATATACAAGCATCACTATAATTTTTGCATTTATTTTTTGTAAAAATACTTTTTCTCACTGTTTAATGTACTAACCACCATATCTCTAACAGAAATATACTGTAATATTTAATGGTAAAATCTTTAATTTATGCAGCATTTATAAAGTATTTTCTTGTCAATTATATGGCAGAACAGCGTTTCTTTTGATGGAATTTTTTAAATATTTTACAGCAAAATATGGAATAAAATGTCAATCTTAAATGTGAAATCAACAGTGTTAATATCATTTTACCGTAATATTAGAAAAAGTTGCACCGTATTTATTACGGTAAAGTTCTGCTGGTTTTTACCATAAAAACAACAGGGTTTTTTTTTAACCCATTTAGGTCTAAACGGCTGTAAAAACTGCCTGTAAAACCTCTGGTTGGTGATTTTAAAATCAGCCCCTAAAACCTGAAGTTTTTCTGTAAATTCAACAGAAGTGTCAACTCTTCCTCATAAATAATAGATTTTTCAGCCTCTGTAGCAGATAGAAATGAAATTCATAAAGTATTTGAGAGCTTATACAAATACTAGAAAACGAGGTATCCGCTTTCCAGGCTTCAATGGGTTAAAGTGGGTTTTGAGGATTTGAAAAACTAGAAAAGGTACACTGTGGCTAATTCATAATGTATTCATTCTGTAGCTACAAACCTGATTATTGTTATTGTTATGAAGACAACTATATTTCTACAGAAATTTCAAGTGATTACAGTCCAAAACGTTTGACTTTGGAGATCTGGATACATGCTTGACATCCTCTGATGTTGAGAGAAACCAGACACACACACACACACACACACACACACACACACACACACACACACACAGAGGAAGTCTTTTTTTTTTCACTATCCCCTCAAATGTTGACAACACTGTTCTACAGCCATCATCAGTCACTGTGAACTGAGCTGACTGGTTTGGGTGACGGAGAAAAAACTGGTTATTTTCACCGCACTGCAAAAACCAACTGACAAAAAAAGAGAAATAAATAACTAGAATAAAGCAAATACAGGCTTGAAACAAGTCAAATTATCTGCCAGTGCAGAAAGTAAATGTTTCTTTGTAAGAATTCTTTAAGTAAGTAAAAATATGATCTCTTAAAATAAATACAAAAAGACTTATTTCGAGCAATTGTGGCTTGAAAAGCCCGACTGTAGTAACATTAAATAAGGCAGAAATACTTGAAACAAGCATGTTTTTTTTTCTCATTTCAGTATCTGTGGGTAGATACTGGTGGTAGAAAATATTTTTGAAATATCATTTAAACTTCATACAACTAAAACTCTCAACTGGAGCCAATATTTGAGGTAAAAACTCACCATATTCAACAGTTGAATAGATTGAAAAGCATGAAAAAGCTCACAATGTCAATCCTAAAAACAAGTCTTTACACCAGACTGAAATCCCTGTGAAGAGGTTACTCACTCATTTAGTTACAAAAAGACACATGTTGTTAAAATAAGCACATGAAGCTATGGTCAGTAGATAAATTATCAGGGTTCCCACTCCTAACCTCAAATTATTTTCCAGGATTTTTCCAGGACATTTTCTGTCGCTACAGAGTCAGTTATCATGTCAGACACTAATACATTGATCCCTTGTACCGCTCATTCTTTAAAAGTGTTTTTAAAAGTGTATTTACCTATTATTATTGTTTCTAGTCAAATTGTCACTCACTCCTGTAATAAAAGGACAACACAAACATTTGAAACTGTCCATTACTGTCCATTTTTTGTTGTTTAACCAACCTGTCAATCCCTTTGAACTGCATTTGATTTGTTTAAAAGTTACAAAATCACACACACACACCTATATCCACACCTGTGTAAATCATTTTGTCCTATTTTTTTATTTATTTAATGTTTGCCTTAATATGCAATACTTTTTATTTATTAACATGTACATGTATATTTCGTTATCCAGCATAATGACAATAAAAACTCTCTTGACTCTTGAATAAAGTCAAACTGACTGATTGATAGCTGTGATGTTAAATCACATTCATTTATGCTAACAACAGTGGAAATAAAAAATGCTCACAAGGCAGTGGGAGGATAAATAATTTTCCAGGATAACTTAATAATTTCCAGGACATTTGACCTTTTTTCTCATTTTCCATGACTGGAAAAATGTTTTCCAGGTTTTCCAGGCGTGTGGGAACCCTGAATTATACTCAAAACAAGATAATTAAGATACTATTGCTAGATATGAGAAGAAAATGCTTGGTAAGCTTCATGTTTTTTGCAGTGCAGGATATTCAGCATCGCATACAGGCCAAAAACAAATCACATCCTCCGTAGAGCCTGCAGAGACTACTATTAATCAGAGAAATACCTAGGGCCGGGTGATATGGACCAAAAGTCATATCCCGATATATTTTGGCTGAATATCGATATCCAACATATACCCGATATTTGTATCGCAAAGTGAGAGCAAATGTTCAAAGTCAAAGCCAAATATGACATGTCTTTTTAAGTGAACATAAATACTGTATAACAGGAGTACCTTTTTGTTTTTTTTGTTTTTTAAAAAAAAAATCAAAGCTCCATAACGTGCACATTTAAATAAAAAATATCTTAAATAAAAATAGCCTATGAAATAAAATAGGCCAATGGTGGTATAGTTTGTCCGAAAGTATTTGGAAAACACTATTCTATCTGTGTGGTCTGAGTCCTAGAGGTTAGGAAATCAGCTTGTTACCACAGGAGTCGCTGGTTCGAATCCCAGCACTCACGGGTCAAGAACTATAAGTCAAAAAATACCAATAACTTCCCACATTATGGGATGTCCAAAAATGACTCCCTCGAAGAAAACTCATACTATAGTATGTCTATTTTTGTCAAAAAATGCTTGAAATGGGTCGATTATAGTCTGTTAAAACATATTAGAGCATCATATGGCCAGAAATATTTATATTTATATGAGAAAAGCATAAACATTACAAAACCACTAAATGTGACAAACACTAGTAAGGGCAGCATTTATATATAAAATACATTTAAAAAAAGAATATATTTATCTTGCCGTGCCCTAGATGAACCTATGTGGTGAATGAGTGTGTTTATTTACCAACATTGTGGTGATTTGTAGAGCAGCATGATAAGACATGACAACACACAGCAGCATGCTCTCACAGCCACAGCAGCACGAGATACAACTATATTACAGATTAATAATAATATAGTTATTACCAGTAATAATAATATAGTTATTACTAGTAATAATAATACAGTTATTACTGCTTACCTGTCAACATGCATGGATCCTGGCTGCACCAGCCTCATTATATTTCAGCTAGCCTGGAGCTAAGGAAACTTTTAGATACACATCTTCTTAATATGACAGCAGCCTGAACCAGCCCCCACTGATAACCTGCTATGACCCGTTATAACCCGCTAATAACATTAACTGGTAGCAGCACATAACATGTTTATAGCCTGTTGGTAGCATGTTAGTTAGCATTAGCTGTCAGACTGAGCAGCTTCTTGACCTTAGCCTGACAACAGCTAGCTGGCTAACTCAGCTACACCCGGTTTGAACCAGCTTATAACGGGAGTAAACCTGCACAGAGCTCCGTGTCAGCTCGCTGTAAACCCCGGACCTTCCTCTCTAGAAGCGGCTCGGTGTCCCGGACCCCGGCGGAGCGTTAGATCCGCTCTACCTGCCGCTTACAGCAGCCTGGCATGCTAAGGCTAGCCGCGGAGCTAACGGAGCTAGCAGCGGGCTGACGGTGCGCAGTGTCCCGTTAGCTCCAATAACAACCTTCTTACCGGGAGGATCGGCCGGTGGACGGGCGGCTGGCTTCACGGAGGTCACGGCGGCGGAGCTTCAGAGGACCGGACAGGCTCATGGATGTCGCTCCCCGGTGTCCAAACTCAGTAACGGCGGAAAAAACATCCAGGAGGCTAATAACGTCATTACAGTGGAGCTAACAGTCTGTTTGGCTTCTACACTTCATTTACATGACGGCGGCGCGCTGCCACCACCTAGCGGCCGCTGCTGGTACTACACCTACTGGTTACTGCTGGTACTACACCTACTGGTTACTGCTGGTACTACACCTAGCGGCCACTGCTGGTACTACACCTAGCGGCCACTGCTGGTACTACAACTAGCGGTTACTGCTGGTACTACACCTACCGGCCACTGCTAGTACTACACCTAGCGGCCGCTGCTGGTACAACACCTAGCGGCCACTGCTGGTACTACACCTAGCGGTTACTGCTGGTACTACACCTACTGGTTACTGCTGGTACTACACCTAGCGGCCACGCCTGGTACTACACCTACTGGTTACTGCTGGTACTACACCTACTGGCCACTGCTGGTACTACAATTAGCGGCCACTGCTGGTACTACACCTACTGGCCGCTGCTGGTACTACACCTAGCGGCCACTGCTGGTACTACACCTACTGGTTACTGCTGGTACTACACCTACTGGCCACTGCTGGTACTACACCTAGCGGTTACTGCTGGTACTACACCTACTGGTTACTGCTGGTACTACACCTAGCGGTTACTGCTGGTACTACACCTACTGGCCACTGCTGGTACTACAATTAGCGGCCACTGCTGGTACTACACCTACTGGCCGCTGCTGGTACTACACCTAGCGGCCACTGCTGGTACTACACCTACTGGTTACTGCTGGTACTACACCTACTGGCCACTGCTGGTACTACACCTAGCGGTTACTGCTGGTACTACACCTAGCGGCCACGCCTGGTACTACACCTACTGGTTACTGCTGGTACTACACCTACTGGCCACTGCTGGTACTACAATTAGCGGCCACTGCTGGTACTACACCTACTGGCCGCTGCTGGTACTACACCTAGCGGCCACTGCTGGTACTACACCTACTGGTTACTGCTGGTACTACACCTACTGGCCACTGCTGGTACTACACCTAGCGGTTACTGCTGGTACTACACCTACTGGTTACTGCTGGTACTACACCTAGCGGTTACTGCTGGTACTACACCTACTGGCCACTGCTGGTACTACAATTAGCGGCCACTGCTGGTACTACACCTACTGGCCGCTGCTGGTACTACACCTAGCGGCCACTGCTGGTACTACACCTACTGGTTACTGCTGGTACTACACCTACTGGCCACTGCTGGTACTACACCTAGCGGTTACTGCTGGTACTACACCTACTGGTTACTGCTGGTACTACACCTAGCGGTTACTGCTGGTACTACACCTACTGGCCACTGCTGGTACTACACCTAGCGGCCACTGCTGGTACTACACCTACTGGCCACTGCTGGTACTACACCTAGCGGCCGCTGCTGGTACTACACCTACTGGCCGCTGCTGGTACTACACCTACTGGCCACTGCTGGTACTACACCTAGCGGCCGCTGCTGGTACTACACCTACTGGCCACTGCTGGTACTACACCTACCGGTTACTGCTGGTACTACACCTAGCGGCCGCTGCTGGTACTACACCTACCGGCCACTGCTGGTACTACACCTAGCGGCCGCTGCTGGTACTACACCTACAGGTTACTGCTGGTACTACACCTAGCGGTTACTGCTGGTACTACACCTACCGGTTACTGCTGGTACTACACCTACCGGTTACTGCTGATACTACACCTACTGGTTACTGCTGGTACTACACCTACCGGTTACTGCTGGTACTACACCTACTGGCCACTGCTGGTACTACACCTACCGGTTACTGCTGGTACTACACCTACCGGTTACTGCTGGTACTACACCTAGCGGCCACTGCTGGTACTACACCTAGCGGTTACTGCTGGTACTACACCTAGCGGCCACTGCTGGTACTACATCTAGCGGCCACTGCTGGTACTACACCTACCGGTTACTGCTGGTACTACACCTACCGGCCGCTGCTGGTACTACAACAACTACATACATACATATATACATAAATACATACATACATACACACACACACACGTTTTATATATATATATATATATATATATATATATATATATATATATATATATATATATATATATATATATAACAGAGCTAACAGCGGTCTGACGGTACATATGTGTGTGTGTGTGTGTGTGTGTTTATGTATGTATACATACATGCATACATACATACATACATATATACATATACACACACATATATATATATATATATATATATATATATATATATATACACACACACACATGTATAATAGTAATATATATATATCTATATATATATATATCTATATATATATATATAAATATATATATAATAGTAATATTTTTATAGTGTTTTTTGGAAGTGGACGTGTCTGCCATCAAGTGGCCAAAAAGGAGTTTTTACATCTTAAATCTGACACAACACAAAAAACTAATATTGCATCAAAATCAATGTTGTTGCTACTCTTTGACATATCCAAGGTTGTGATAAAAAAAAAAAATGCTGTTTTTTCTTTTCTCTTTTTTTCTAGTGCTCGAAGTTGTAATAATTAAATCATATTAAACCGAAAATATGTTGTTCTGACTGTATACAAACCAGAGGGGGAAAAAAATAATATTTTATTTATCATGACGTATGTGTATTTTCTCATTTCGATGGTTGCTTTCATGGACACTTTGTAAACGTTAGATACTTTAGTGTAGTTGTATTCGCAGCGTGTCCACATTTAACTGTAAATTAAGAGTACCAATATGCGATGATAAAGTTAGAATTTATACAAGTATATTATGCTGTGGTGATCGTTTAGTAAGTACACGTAAGTAGTAATTGTATAATAAGGTAGTAACTTATGTAATCGTTATATTTTTGCTTAACTTGGATTGTTTCAAATAAATTCCCAGTGACCTTAAAGGCAACACCGTCAAACGTAAACGTATGACGAAAGGAGATGTGATTGGCCGTTAATTTTACAGTGAAAATAAATGAGCCAATCAGTGAAGCCGTTCTTGGTCGTTGTCAGCAACCAACGTACACAGTTTAACAACCAGGAACAGAAGGACAGAAGCGCTTTAATCAGATAATAAATGATTAATAACAGACTGTTTCTGGTTTTATAAGGTTGTCGGTGAACCTGCTGGTGTCTCGGTGAATATCTTCTGTCGGGATGAATCTCGGGTGAGTCTGTCTGTCTTTATTATGCTAAATAACCAGTCAGTTAGCATGAGCATGAGGAGCTTTATTATTATTTTACGACCTAAAATCTTTGGAAAATTCGCAACATTACCGATCAAACGTGCTCTGAGTCGGTTATATAAAGGAGTGTTTTACTCTGTGGTTCAGCCTGAAACCTACAGAGATCTGCTGTTAGTTCAATCAGTCCACAAGAGATTAATGAGCTTCTGTTGCTGCAAACAAGATAGAAAACTACAAATAAATCTGGGTCGAGAGTCAAATTAAAACGTTTTAATGTTGCATGACCTTCAGGCTTAACTCTCAGGGCAGGTTGATGCATTTTACGCGCTTTTCATTCTTCATTTGTTAGTAGTTTTGGCTGTGTTCATGCATGCAACAAAATCAGGGTTGCTGCTAATCATTGACAAGTTCCAGGCTGCAATTATTCAGCATTATTATAAACTTTGCATTAGTAGTCGAACGATACGGGCTTTTTAAGGCCGATGCCGATACCGATTATTTTGACATCAGTCTTAACCGATCCCCGATATGTGCTGCCGATATTTTTGGGCCGATTCTTGAAGCCGATATTGCCTTTTCTCCCTCCATTTCCATGATAAAAATGACACAATGATAACAAAGTAAAGTGATGTTAGATTAAACGTGAAACCATGCATGAAGGAGCCGGTGTGGCTGCAGGTTTTTGTTCCAAACAAGCGATAGCACACCTGACTCATCTCCTCCAACCACCTGATCCTGTTAACAGCTGATCTGTTGTATCACTAGGTTGTATCAGGTGTTTTCCTGCTTGATTGGACCAAAAACCTGCAGCCACACCGGCTCCTTCATGGAGCTCAACCTTAGAAAGTTGACTCAGACGATAGAAAAGATATTTACTTTCAGTATTCTGCTTTCTTGCTTTGCCTGTTTCACGTGATCTGGCTTTGGTTGGTGAAAATGAACTCAAAATCTCATGTAAGACGTGCAACTCCACGTCTTATGTCCTCTTATGTCCTCAAACCAGAGGTGACTGATCCATGAATGTGTCAGCAGGTTTTTGCTCCGACCAAACAAGAGCTCACCTGAAACAACGAAACAACTGAGTTCAGACAGTTCAGGTGGTTGAATGTATTGAGTCAAACTTCTGCTTGGTTGGAATAAAAACCTGCAGTAATGTTTCCTTTTTATGGGTCAGTTTGACCCCCCTGCATTAATAACAATGTAACGTTTGACCAACCAAAGCCTGCTCATATGAATCAGTCTGTCTACTGTCTGAGTCACCTTAATCAGATTTAACTTCAGCTGTGACTCAATGAAATGCAGTCGAGTAAAGTACAGAGTCAACGGTAATATTTAGAAGGTAGAATAAACAGTACAGATTTGTATAATGCTGGACTTATACTGTATGAGCAGTAATAACAGATATATGCAGTGTAAAGATGTGCAGGAATTACAGTATACAATGCAGGTATATGTATAAAATTATACAAAACTATGTACAGAATAAACAACTATAGGTATGGTATGAACGTGGTGCATACACTTCGGATCCAATATAGTATAGACAGTGGTATTAAACAGGAATACACTATAGTCCAGTATATGTATGGACAGTGTTATGGTGTCTAGGTATTTGAGAGCCTGTGTAGTATGAAGAGTAATGGTATGTGCAGGAGTTAGTCTGCAGTAAGTGTGAGCCACTGTGTGTTTACCCATTGTGTGAGTTTTACTGCGCTATGTAATATAATTACCTGGCAACGTGATACAGAGTTTACTGGTCTGTCTTTATAACTCAATGTCATAGTGACAAAGTCTACAAACATATGATGCAGGATGCAGCCAATACTACAGGTATTCACTGGCTGAAGGGGGGCTTGAACCTGTAGAAATCTATGATCATTTCCTTAGTCTTTGAGGTGTTCAGTAGGAAATAGTTCTTCTGAAGGCTTTCATCAGATCCCTATATTCAGATTCCTGTCCATTCCTGATACACGCCACAATAGCAGTGTCGTCGTAGTACTTCTGGATGTGGCAGGACTCAGAGTTGTATTTGAAGTCCGCTGTGTACAGTGTGAACAGGAATGGAGCCAGAACAGTGCCTTGTGGAGCCCCTGTACAGTGTGAACAGGAATGGGACCAGAACAGTGCCTTGTGGAGCCCCTGTGCTGCTCATTAATGTCCCAGAAACACAGTTCCCCAACCTGACATACTGTGGTCTTCCTGTCAGCTAATCTGTGATCCAGGAGATGAAGGTTATTAAGTTATACTTAAAGGTAGATGCTTTCCCTTAATGTAATAATCTGTAAAGATATACATTTCCCCTAATATTGGCTGATAATTTGTTGACATACCATGCATTCGTACCACGAAATCTATTGTCAAACCAGCAATTTGGTGATAAAGATTGAAAGCAGCAAAGTACACAAAGCACACAGAACGTGTTAATATGTGACAGGAGCTTCAGAGGAAATTATAATTTGAATAACAATGACAAAACTCCCACACAGACTCGCTTACTGCTGGAATATTTATTCAGCTACAACATTTCTGTCATATCTGTGATGATGCTGCTGGATTCAGCTCTAACTCAGCAGTAAGTCACAGAGCCGTCTGTTTGGTTTAGTTCATCAGTGACCCAGAAGAGGAGTTTTTTTTTAATTAAAACATATATTACACAGGACAGTTAAACAATAAGGAGCTGCTACTTTACACACAACTACATCTCAGTCAGCTTAATACCTGATTGACTTAATTCTTCTGTTTCCTTCCTTCTGTGAACAGAGACGGCCTGCTGTTTGAACTTGAAAACGGAAAACCCAAGTTGATTTTACTCAGTCATGGTGAGGCCTTTATTAATTAAATTACTTCCTATTATAAAATATATATATAAAAATGATCTTTCATTCACTGTCACGTCTTTTTTTTCCACTGCAGGCGTTGAGAAGAACCCAACAAAGGTAAGAAATATAAAGACAAACATGAAGCAATGGATGAGTGTAACTCAGTACATTTACTTAGTACATTTATTTGTACTTTACTTGAGTATTTCCATTTGATGTAACTTTATATTTGTACTCCACTACATTTTGAGGCAGATATTGAACTTTTTACTTCATTACATTTAGCTGACAGCTTTAGTTACTTTTCAGGTCGAGATTTAACATGAAAAAATATGATTTAAATACAATTTAAAATGATTATGCATGTTTAAACCACATAACAGTGAATTAAGTAGTTTACAGTAACAACAAAATGTTGCTTATATAAATGCATCAATAATATATTTGGGAAATATAAAACAGTCTGAGTGGGTCCGTTCTGCATAATGAGAACTTTTACCTTTAAGTACATTTTGATGCTGATACTTTTGTACTTTTACTTCAGTAAGTTTTGAATGCAGGACTTTTACTGCAGTGGAGTAATTTCACAGTGTGTATTAGTACTTTTACTGCAGTAAAAGTATCTAAATACTTCTTCCACCACTGCATAAATACTAGAGGTGTGAATCACCAGAGGTCCACGATACGATTTTATCCTGATAATTGAGTCACGATACAAGATTATTGTGTTTTAATCATTGTGTGATATGGTGAATATTGATACAATATATTGAGATTTAACTGTTTAACTGCATTTTGTGTCCACAAAATTAAATTCAATCAAGAATTGTTTTGTTAAATTAGAGAAAATTCTCAGTGTTTTCATCTGACTTCAGTCTTTTTGGACGAAAACAACTGCAGCATTTATCAAATTATCACAAACTTTAAGCTTTACTGCTCAGAATTTTTTTTGAATTACACATACAAAAAGCTGAACTTTGCAGCGTTATTTGGACAACTTCCCAACACGATATCCTGACACACATGGTGTCTATAGATTCCTTATATCTTTAGTTTCATATGATACCATTATATCCAGTATGTTCACAAAATTGAGCTCGCTAGAGCCTCAGGAAAACAAAAATGGTGAAAAAACTGACGGCCATCAGAACGCTAAATATGGATACTCTGCGGCCATGAATCGATATAATATCGCCACGCAAAATATCACGATTCTATGCTGTATCAATTTCCCCCCACCTCTATTAAATACATTTGACCACATATTGTATTTTACAGCATAGATTCATGTTTATAATCAACAGAGAAAAACGTTCCTGGTGTCATCTTTTCTAGTTTTGTCTCATGTGATTTAATGTGATTAAACCCAGCAGCAGCTCTCCTTGAGGCCCAGAGCATCAAACATCCTGAGCTCCAGGCAGCCGAGCTGTGTGGAGGAGGTGCAGGGAGGAGCCCGCCAGCATGCAGGGAGGACCAGAGAACCCAGGAGCAAGGCAGGAGGAGCAGCCACCTCCTTCACCTCCAACAACAACACTACTACTACTACTGCTACCACTGGGGGGAGGAGCTCCACTCTGACATCATCCAAGACGAATGAGCATCACAGAGCGGTTAGCATCAAAACTGTAGCCAAGGTAAATGTCACGCAACTGTGGCCGCCGTCGCTAACTGTGCACAACGTCAGCAGCTGATCATAAACAAACCAGCATGGCTAATTATGCACAGAGTCTCCACTGATCATAAACATAGTGATGGTGAATTGACCGGCATCACTAACTGTGCACAGAGTGTCTGGTGCTTGTTGTAAACAAACAGAGATAGCTAAGTGAACACCTCCTGCAGCAGCAGCACATACACACTGTACTGCTACAGAGCTAACTGTTAGCCTGTTAGCACATACACACTGTACTGCTACAGAGCTAACTGTTAGCCTGTTAGCACATACACACTGTACTGCTACAGAGCTAACTGTTAGCCTGTTAGCACATACACACTGTACTGCTACAGAGGTAACTGTTAGCCTGTTAGCATATACACACTGTACTGATAAACAGCTAACTGTTAGCCTGTTAGCACATACACACTGTACTGCTACAGAGGTAACTGTTAGCCTGTTAGCATATACACACTGTACTGCTACAGAGCTAACTGTTAGCCTGTTAGCACATACACACTGTACTGCTACAGAGCTAACTGTTAGCTTGTTAGCACATACACACTGTACTGATAAACAGCTAACTGTTAGCCTGTTAACAATTTGCAGACTGGACGCTAAGGGGTTAACATCCCCTCTGGCTCTGCAGCTGGGAGAGACCTCTGCAGGAGGACTGTGCTGCTTCGACTCGTTCTTACTCTTCTTAACGAGCCTCTGGGGCCGGCGGCTCGTTAAGAAGAGTAAGAACAAGTCTCCAAAAGTCTCCAGTAAAACCAGAAAAAGTCGCTGGATTTGTCGCTTTTTTGAGTCTCTAAGGGGGTCTGAAAAGTCTGTGTGTGTGTGTGTGTGTGTGTGTGTGTGTGTAGGTGAAGTCAGACAGACACAAACACACCACCACTGTTGGCTCCCTGAGAGCTAACGGGAGAACAGCAGGACCTCCTCAGAACAACGGGACACACAGCGGAGGGACGGTTGGACTAAAGACAGCTGTGAAGGACAGCGTGGTGAGTCTGACCAGTGATCAGCTGCAGCAGATCCTCCTCTCAGTCCAGACCTGCAGCAAGGACCAGCAGCCTCCAGAGGACCACAGCACCCAGGGTACACACACACACACACACACACACACACACACACACACTAGACTGATGCTCCCTGTCAACATGATGCACAACTTCATGTCTTCTTCTCTGTGTGGAAATCAAACAGAATCAAAGCCTGACTCCTCACTGAACGGTGAAGGAGGAGAAGGAGAGCTGAAGGAGGAGGACAGAGGAGGAGGAGGAGGAGCTGGAAGACCACAGGATAAAGACAACAGGTGAGGAGCAGCAGCAGGAATAATATTTCCTCTGGATGAACTTCCAGTCACAATCATCAGCCTGTTAGTGCAGCTCAGGTTTATTAGGGTGCTGATGTGTTGTTGGATATCTGTGTTTGTAAAATGATTAAAAGCAGAATGTTAAATGTGCAATATTGGTGACATTAGCTTTGACTGCTGTGCACTATATTTATATTTATATATCTTTATTTATACAGCTACAGATTTTATATTTCACTGTGTTGTATTGTATTGTGTTTTTTTTTTTTACTTTGTATGTTTGGCTTGATCGGGCTTCAGTACTTGATTTCGTGCCTCATCATGTGTTGTTGCTATGACAATAAAGAATTCTTTACTCTTTAATCTTTAAAAGGTTGTCTGGATGTCCGTTCAGCTGGCTGGAGGAGCAACAGTCACACAGCAGAGCAGCCATCGACGCCAAGAAGGCTCAGTGGAGGAGAGAACTAGGTACACACACACACACATTTTAAAATATTGGTAATGCATATTTATATTGATTATAGTTGCAGACCTACAGATATCTATCTCCAGCTTTGCCAAATGTTCCAGCCACTTCTAGCTCCAACTTTTAGTTTTACAGCACATTTACTGGGTGCATTCCAACACCCATACTACTAAGTATGGTACTATTAAATTAAATATGTCCCAGTATACAATATCTCAAATTAGGGCTGGGCGATATGTCCTCAAATCAATACTGTACGGTGTCCCTGAGAGCTCACAGCGCTGCAACTGAAGAAAACACATAAATACACAAAACACAAGCAAACTGAGAAAACATCTTTTGTTAGAAAACGCTGCAAAGACCACAACACAACAGAAGTGTTTCCAGAGGACACTTAGTGACTGGAAAATAATTGAAATAATCACCATGAGGAAAAAATGACATCAGTTAGAGTGATCAGTTCTGAATGTCCATTTCAATCAATCTGTGATTAATTGCCCCGCCTCGTGTCAGATGTCCTTCTGCATCCGGTCACGTTTTGCAGCTGACCATCTCTATTCTGGCCCACAATCCTCTGTGAGGCATTCTGTGTTTACTTAAAGTCATTCTGACCTATTTATTTAATTAGTTTCTGCTTGTGTGTGTGTGTGTGTGTGTGTGTGTGTGTAGATGAGCAGGTTGCTCTGAAGCAGCAGCAGCATCGTTTGTCTCCGGGCAGACTACAGGTACAACACATCATTCAGCTTTTCATCTTCAGACTTTCTCTTTGTTAGTTTTTGCTGCTGTAATCAGATTTGAGTCCTTTCATCACATATTTCCCGTCTTGTCCCAGGCGGAGGAGGACCGAGGGAGCGTGTTATCGGTCCAGAGCTCCTTCAGCCTCAGAGAGACTCTGAGACAACCTGCAGCCATCAGGTCCAGCCTCACGCTCGGGGTGAAACACTGCTTCTCTTTCTTTTCTTTGTGTTTGTTCTTGAATGCCTTATTTGCATTAAAAAATAAATAATAATAATAATAATAAACCCTGAGCTGTTGTGTCTGTAGGAGGTGATCCCGATGGAGGAGGTGCTCTGTGACGAGAGGAAGGAGGAGCAGAGGAGGCGCTGGCTGGAGGAGCTCAACAGGCAGAGAGAGGAGACGACGGAGCGCAGGAGACGAGAGAAGGAGCTGCAGAGACAGGTAGAGAGAGACAGACAGGTAGAGAGAGACAGACAGGTAGAGAGAGAGACAGGTAGAGAGAGACAGACAGGTAGAGAGAGAGACAGGTAGAGAGACAGACAGGTAGAGAGAGACAGACAGACAGGTAGAGAGAGACAGACAGGTAGAGAGAGACAGACAGGTAGAGAGAGAGACAGGTAGAGAGAGACAGACAGGTAGAGAGAGACAGACAGGTAGAGAGACAGACAGGTAGAGAGAGAGACAGGTAGAGAGAGACAGACAGGTAGAGAGAGAGACAGGTAGAGAGACAGACAGGTAGAGAGAGACAGACAGGTAGAGAGAGAGACAGGTAGAGAGACAGACAGGTAGAGAGAGAGAGAGAGACAGGTAGAGAGACAGACAGGTAGAGAGAGAGAGAGAGACAGGTAGAGAGACAGACAGGTAGAGAGAGAGAGAGAGACAGGTAGAGAGACAGACAGGTAGAGAGAGACAGACAGGTAGAGAGAGAGAGAGAGAGAGACAGGTAGGTAGAGAGACAGACAGGTATAGAGAGAGAGAGAGAGAGACAGAGAGAGAGAGAGACAGGTAGGTAGAGAGACTGACAGGTAGAGAGAGAGAGAGAGAGACAGGTAGGTAGAGAGACAGACAGGTGCAGCAGAGAGACATTAAAGGAACATTTTATCCTTAAAACAACTGTTTGTGTATCAATAACTCACCATGTGTTATCTTGAATTCTTAAATCAAACTTTTTGTTCACAAAAAATCAAAAAAATTAAAGTAAATTCCAAACAAACATTTAACAGCAAAACTATATTTTAAAAAATAGTTTCAGACTCTCACACAACTCATCTTCCTATTAACACTTTCACTACCAGTCTCAGGTTACACAGGAGAAATTAATGTTTTGACAAAGTTTTACTTGAATTCATGAAGGATTTACTACAATTTCAGCCGCTTTCAGACTCTCCGTTCACCATGGAGGCATTTGAGGAAAAACTTTTCATTAAATAATTGATAAACAAATAATCATTGTAAAGATGTAAGAGTATTTCTTTAAAACCAGATGGTCTACAGTAGAGAAAGGTAGAACCAGACAGGTAGAACCAGACAGGTGGAACCAGACAGGTAGAACCAGACAGGTGGAACCAGACAGGTAGAACCAGACAGGGAGAACCAGACAGGTAGAACCAGACAGGTGGAACCAGACAGGTAGAACCAGACAGGGAGAACCAGACAGGTAGAACCAGACGGGTAGAACCAGACAGGTGAAGTCTTTCATGTTCTCTTCTTTCTCCAATGTCCCTGCAGACTGAGGACCACCAGCTCTGGACCGCACACTTTGACTCCCTGCAGAGAAAACCTCCAGTCCAGACTGCTACTCCCTCAGCTCCTTCAGCTCCTCCTCCAGCCTCCTGCAGCTCTGAGCGAGGGGAGTGGGAGCCCTCCTCCAGCCTCTCTCTGGTCTGGGAGGCAACCAGCAGCTGTGGAGCAGAGAGTCTAGCTGGAGCTAGCATCGACTCCAACGGGTACTCCACCAGAGCCAGGTAGGAGGAGGAGTCAGGGAGGGGGAGGGAGGATCCAGGTAGGAGGGAGGGAGGAGCCAGGGAGGAGGGAGGAGACGGGGAGGAGGGAGGAGTCAAGGAGTGAGGAGCCAGGGAGGAAACAGGTAGGGAGGAGGGAGGAGCCAGGGAGGAGGGAGGAGACGGGGAGGAGGGAGGAGCCAGGTAGGAGGGAGGGAGGAGCCAGGGAGGGGGAGGAGTCAAGGAGTGAGGAGCCAGGTAGGAGGGAGGAGCCAGGGAGGAGGGAGGAGGAGCCAGGTAGGGAGGAGGGGTCAGCTAGGAGGGAGGAGCCAGGTAGGAGCCAGCTAGGAGGGAGACAGGTAGGGGGGAGGAGGAGCCAGGGAGGAGGGAGGAGCCAGGGAGGGGGAGGAGTCAGGGAGGAGGAGGAGCCTTAAAACCAACAGGGAGCTAAGCAGCTAAAATCAGGGTGTAAATGATTCAGTGTTTGGTGTTTAGTGTTGTTCTTGTCTGTGCAGCTATCTGAGGACCATGACCGCCCTGCTGGACCCGGCACAGATAGAGGAGAGGGAGAGGAGGAGGCTGAAACAGCAGGAGCAGCAGGTAGGAGGAGGAGAAGGAGGTGGAGGAGAAAGAACTCATCAAGGTTTTATTAATTAGCTTCCTAAATATTTAATAACTGTCACTCCGTTCTCGTCTTCCAGCGAGCGATCGAGGCCCAGGTGGAGGAGCGGAGGCGGCAGAGGGAGCAGGAGGAGGCGAGGAGGAGAGAGGAGGAGGAGGAGGAGGAGAGGAGGGTGAGACGGGAGAGGGAGATGCTGGACAGACGGTACGAGCTGGACTCACTGAGGGAGAAACAGAAGGTCAGGAAGAAACGCTGCAGGAGGCTTTACTGATGATGATGATGATGATGATGATGATGGAGTTATATCAGTGAGACTTATACGTGTGTGTGTGTGTGTGTGTGTGTGTAGTCGAGCCACCAGGCTGAGGAGCCACAGAGAAGCAACAATGATGATGATGATGATGGTAAACAGCAGGAGAAGCAGGAGCCAATCGGTGAGCAGCTCCTGCATTAATACTATTACTACTATTAGTACTGTTATTACTCCTGTTATTACTACTGTTATTACTGTAATACAGATCCAAACAATAACACCATGATGAACTGACCCCTGAGGGTTTCCTCTGGATGCTTCACACCACTTAAGTAAAAGTGCCAGTACAACAATGTAAAAGTACTCCAGTACAAGTAAATTGTACTGCATCTATGGGGTGCACTTATCCAAAGCTCTTTACACTACGCTCATTCACCCATTCACACACATTCATACTGGTGTTAGGGGCTACCAGGGCACACTGGTGCCACCTGCCACCATCGGGAATTCATTCACACACTGATGAACGCAGCATCAGGAGACATTTGGGGTTCAGTATCTTGGCCAAGGATACTTCGACATGGAGCTGTTAAAGACTTAAAACAAGCAGGTTGTGAGTAATGAGCCCTCCTAACTTGTGTGTATGTGTGTGTGTGTGTGTGTGTGTGTGTGTGTGTTCAGCAGTAAACACCAGTCAGAGTGAGTCTCTGGAGGAGGAGGTCACCAGTTCATCATCCCCGTACAGACACACTGCTGTACAGACAGGTAACACTACTTTTATACTACTGGAGCTGATTATATCTGTGTACTGAGACGACATCCACAACATTTAAAACTAATGTTTACATGTGAAAACAACGTGGAGCGTTTCCACCTTGTTTTATTATTATGATGTCCACTATAGTGTTTGTATACAGTCAGAAACACTGTTTAATCTTTCTCTAAATATTCTGTTAGTGATTTGATCACAGATCTCATGAATAGGCTGTAATAGCAGACACAACAACCAGGCCTTAATAAAGTGAAGTCAGTCCTTAAACCTGCATTATTTCTAAAAGCCAGCAGGGGGCGACACTGGCTGGAAAAAGAAGTCCGACTGCAGATATGTTTTTGAGAAAATTACCCGATATCTCATTTGGTTTATGGTCTCAATTGATAGTTTCAAGTCTTCTACAATTCATCGTGATGGTCATTTAGTTGATTATGGTCCCATTTAGAGTAAAATAGAAGAGGAGGCATGAGGTGTGTTTCCATCAGGGTAAAGAGTGGCTGCTGGGAAACTCTCAGGCCACGCCCTCTCTAAAGTCTCAGGCCACGCCCACTCTAAAGTCTCAGGCCACGCCCTCTCTAAAGTCTCAGGCCACGCCCTCTCTAAAGTCTCAGGCCACGCCCCCTCTAAAGTCTCAGGCCAAGCCCTCTCTAAAGTCTCAGGCCACGCCCTCTCTAAAGTCTCAGGCCACGCCCTCTCTAAAGTCTCAGGCCACGCCCTCTCATGTCTCAGGCCACGCCCTCTCTAAAGTCTCAGGCCACGCCCTCTCAAATGTCGCTCACTCTGCACGTCTCACGTCTCCATTACAAAAAAAGGCCTCCAGAATGATTTAGAGACTCTGGAGGTGACGTTTGGTTTTCCATCGTTGCGTAATCGATGAGCGACAGTTTTGACCATGACGTCACATATGAGACGGATTTAATGAGAGACACAACTGTGGCCGCCGTCGGTAACTGTGCACAATGTCCGCCGCTGATCATAAACAAACCAGCATGGCATATTATGCACAGAGTGTCTGGTGCTTGTTGTAAACAAACAGAGATCGCTAAGTGAACACCTCCTGCAGCAGCAGCACATACACACTGTACTGCTACAGAGCTAACTGTTAGCCTGTTAGCACATACACACTGTACTGCTACAAAGCTAACTGTTAGCCTGTTAGCACATACACACTGTACTGCTACAGAGCTAACTGTTAGCCTGTTCGAACATACACACTGTAGGCCGACTGCTACAGAGCTAGCTGTTAGCCTGTTAGCACATACACACTGTAGGCCAACTGCTACAGAGCTAACTGCTAGCCTGTTAGCACATACACACTGTACTGCTACAGAGCTAACTGTTAGCCTGTTAGCACATACACACTGTACTGCTACAGAGCTAACTGTTAGCCTGTTCGAACATACACACTGTAGGCCAACTGCTACAGAGCTAGCTGTTAGCCTGTTAGCACATACACACTGTAGGCCAACTGCTAAAGAGCTAACTGCTAGCCTGTTCGAACATACACACTGTAGGCCAACTGCTACAGAGCTAGCTGTTAGCCTGTTAGCACATACACATTGTAGGCCTACTGCTACAGAGCTAGCTGTTAGCCTGTTAGCACTGTGCTACTGTGCACCTCGTTCTAATCATCAAAATTAGAAGAAAAACAGGCTTGAAATATTTCACTTTATGTGTAATGAATCTATATAATGTATGAGTTTCACTTTCTGAAATGACTGACAAAAAATATTGAACTTTTTCAAGTGTTGAACATCTTCCCACCTCCTCCTTCTCTCCTCAGAAGCACCTCCCTCTCTCCCATCAGACAGAGTTCAGACTCCTGATGTCTCTGCACAGTACCAGCCACCTCCTCCTCCGTCCACCAACAGCAGGAGCCACCGAGGCCTGAGGACGGGCAAGGAGAACATCTGTCTGCCAGGAGGAGGAGGAGGAGGAGGAGGTGGAGGAGGAGCAGGAGGAGGAGGAGGTGGAGACCCATATGAGGCGTTTGCCAGGACAGACAGGAGCAGGAGAGACAAGAGGAGGCCGGAGTGGAACACACAGAGGTAGAAACACACCTGACTAACATTTACAGGAGCATCTCAATCAACTAGAATATGATAGAAAAGTTTACTTTTGTCAGTATTTCAATTTAAAAAGGTGAAATAACACATTATATAGATCCTTTACACACAGAATGAAACATTTGATGTCTTTAATTATTTAATTTCTTCTAATTATAATGATTATACTACAAATTTAAATATTACAAAAGAAAAAAAAAAACTGTCAAAAAATAAATTTGAAAACTGCGCTCCAGGCTGCAAATTCCACTCTACAGAAATAATTTATACATAGAAACGTAGGAAAATTAGTCTTCTCCCTCACAATCCTCTGGTAAAGCTGTCAGAGTTATAGTTTGGGCGTAGGACGCACAGATGATCCACCAACACCACCAACAGCCTCATTGGCTCCCATATTAAAAACGCAGGAAGATTTCTGAAAAAGGGAGATGTAACAGTTTTTTTAGAGCGCTCTAACAAAGCTATTTATTAATTTTTCTTTAAAAAAAACCCATATGTAGACGTTCAGGAAGAACTCGGGACGCTCAAAGTGAAGTCGGATCAATGATAGGTATTATGGTTTTGCCAAAAATGCTTTCTGTTCGAGGCCAGAAATTCCAGTCTGTCCACCTCTGGCTGCTGTCACTGTTCTAGAAGATTGGCAGTTGGTGTCAGTTAATTCTGTTGATTGCTTTGATCTGATTGCTTTGATCTTTGATGTGATTACAGTTACAGATAAACACACACGCGCGCACACTCCTCATACATGCATACACATCTACATGCTTCAAACGCACGCACGCACGCACGCACGCACGCACACACAGGTAACTTTGTGCGATTTTCGCTACACACACACAAATGGGCGTGCAAATCTCTGAAGAATCTCATCATAGTGTACACACACCGGCAGTAGCCCCCGTGGCCCTTTCAGAATTTCCCCAGAGGAAATTTTCTAGTTTTATTATTAAAATAACATAAACATTTGCAGCACAAAAAGTCAAAATATTGAGTCCAGAAAAACACTCTTGTGTCCATTTTTACATATCAAACAATAAGCTGATACAGTAACTATGGTGACAGATACAGTAACTATGGTGACAGATACAGTAACTATGGTGACAGGGTTACCTCTGAGTCCAGTCAGTGTTTGTCTGACTCCTGGACCGTCCTCTGCTCCTCCAGGCCCAGCCGGAGGTTCGTTCCCGCCTCGGAGCGTTACCCTGCTGCTCTACAGAGGAACAGACAGGAGAACAGACAGAGGAGGCAGGCTGAGCTCCTCGCCCTGCAGGAGAGGACCTGTCTGTCCAGGACCGAGCCTCCTCCTGCTCCTCCTGCTCCTCCTCAGCGCCAGGAGCCTCCTCTCTGCTCCGACCCCCCACAGACCGGACCCAGTCCCTCCAGGAGGGTAGGAGGCCTCCTGACTCTGTCCACACTGGACACTTTCATAATGAGTTGTCTAAAGCTGCTTTTGTCTCAATGCATGAGAGAAATTATTTGGTCTTTGGGTTTAAACCTTTTTTACATTTATTTTTAGTCATTTTGTGTCTTTTTTTTAGTCATTTTTATATCTACAGTCATGGAAACATTCTTGATAACCAAAATCATCATCATAATGTTTTCCATGACTGTATATTCTGTCTTCCTGACAAACCATGTCTGATGTGTTGTTGTTGTTGTTGTTGTTGTTGCTGCAGGTGGAGGTTGTTTCAGGAGCAGCAGCCTCCAACACTGACAGGTGAGTTAAACTCTTTGTAAATGCTGACAGTCGTCCTGTAGAAGTGAAATGATGTTTATTGTGTAAATAAGAACCTGTTGAGTCAGCAGCTGTGTTGATGCTGAGGAGGTTTTATGACTCCTCTGTTGTGATGTTTCCCTCCTCCAGGAGGCGCTCTCCTCCCGTCCCCACCCTCAGACACAGAGCTCAGAGTCAGCAGGCCTCCTCCTCTACTCCTCCTCCTCCTGCTCCTCCTCCTCCGGTCCTGGACTTCATTCCTTACGTCCGGACTGATGATGTCTTCAACCTGGATCCACTGGAGCCTGCTAACACCCCCCCACCACACACACACACAGGTAACACACACACACACACACACACACACACACTCACACACACACTAATAGACATGATATATATATATATATATATATATATATATATATATATACACATTGCTGTGAAATTCTTTCAGAACAAACAAACCCAGGAGACGTAAAAAAAAACAAAAAAACGTAAAATTACCAAAAAGAAAGATGCAAAAAGATAAAAAACATGTGAAATGACAAAAAATGACATAAAATGACCAACAATAAACCTTAAATGTTTTCCAGCAGAACACCCAGGAAGACATTTTAAAAAAGGAGGCGTAAAAAGACATAAAACAGACACAGAATTATCAAAAAAAGTCATGAGACCAATAAAAAATGTAAAATGACACAAAATGACCAAAAAAAGATGTGAAATTTCAAAAAACACTTATACCAAAAAAAGACAAAGAATTACCAGTAAACATCCTTTTTTATATCTATATAACATTTTATATAACTTTATTACGCATAATTTTATACGCATTGTTCTGCTTCTCTCCTGGTGACGGCTCGCCTTGTTAGTGACCTGTCAATCAAAGGTCGCCCCGCCCCCAATCATACGATTCTTTATCTTCTATTTTCTTCTAAATGGGGCCATTATTAGAACTATTAACATCAGATTGTCTTGAAGAAGATTTTTTACTCGTGATTGAGACCATAATGTTGTCCTAAAAAACATTTCTGAGGTAATAAATCAAGGGAGAAGTTTTCACATTTTGTATTGAAATGAATGGAACAAAATGCTTCTGCAGCCAAACTTAGTGCCCCCTGCTGGAATTTATGGTAGAATGCAGCTTAAGGCACTTCCTGGTTTGCCTCACTGCACAATAATCAAACTAACCAATAATAAAAAGATTGACGTCTGCTTAATATGTTGTAAGTAAATGTAACTTTCTCCTCCTCAGCTCCTCCTCAGAGCTCAGCGTCTCCTCCTGCTCCCTCACATCGACTCCTTCACCCTGAACTGCTCCGTAACTCACAAACCAGCCGACAGCAGGAGATCCTCCGAGGCCTGGCTCAGCTACGCCAGGTAACACACACACACACACAGCTAATTCACCCAAATCAGTCTCATAAAGTGACCAAACTATCAATTTGGAACACTGATTAATAATTATGAATATAATTATAATCAAATAACCATATTAATATTTAGTAGTAGTTGAAGGAGTGAATTCTTGTCATAGAAGAGGTTAGCATATCGTTCACAGTATACAATATTAAATAGACAGCATTTGTAATCAAAAAGGTATTTAGTAAATAGTCTTAGTAAGTAAAGCAAATTAAAGCACACATCTATAATATATAGAGTTCTACAAAGAGTCTAAACTAGTGTCGGCTTACAAAAGAGAGGGAAATGTGTGTGTGTTTGTGTCATAAAGTACCCTGCTGCTACAAAACTGTCTTTGTTAGAGCTAATTTAAAGTCTTTTATGTGTAAATCAGTGTGTGAGCACATCACATGTTAGTAAAATTGCTGTCTGTATAAAGCAAAATTAACATACAACTTCGAATGATGTAGCTACACAAATATCACAACAAATATACTTAAAAACACACATATAAACCAAAACATTAATTACAGGTCAAATCCTTTGTATTTAAAGTCCTTGCTGATTTCTTATCTAAGCCCAGTTACATTACTCACAGTCCAGTTGGAAAAGGGGGGAAATCCTTTTCGAGGCAGGAAGGAAGTTTGATTTCAGGCTGAGTTTCAATAATTTGCCGTCTTGTAAATTAAGTTGCTGGTTCATCATTGTTGTTGAGGTGAAGCTTCCTCTGGCAGTTGCAAGAACTTTGTGATCAGTAATGCAACCTTGGTGCGCAGAGAAGATCAGAGTTGCAGTTGTTCAGAATTCCTTATGGATTCCCTCCTGGAGAAGATGGAGGTGTTGCTGCTCTGGGAGCAGTGGAGAAAGAGAACAGGAGACTCCATGTGGTGTCACAGGTCTCTTGACCAATGATGTGACCTGTAGGACTCATAACCGCAAGGCATTCTGGGTGATGTTCCTTATCAGAGAACAAAATGGAGGTGACCTACTATTTTGAAAGTTGAATCAGAATGCTGTTGCATTTTAAAGTCCACAAATGAACCCAAGACTCACCTGTGGTCCGACCACAACGATGTAAACACAGAAGACAGATAAACAAACCACCATCTGTGTCTGATTTCAGGGTTTATTACAGAAGCAGCGGGAGCTGGAGACCGACCTGAACCCTTTACTGAAGCGCCATGACAACGAGCACCGGGCGCCATCTGCAGCTCACCGCATGTGACCTCCGACCCCTGCTCCGCGTTCCTGAGTCAGGGTGAAGAATTAACTCCTCAGTGTTTGAATAACGGAGAACATTTAACAGAAACAGGAGCTCGTTCTGGATGTTCAGTGTGTCACATCGACAGAGTTTACTTGATCTCTGGGTGAAGCTGATTGTCTGGAGGTGAATCTGATACTGGATGTTACTACAGAGACGATCTCCCAAATGTTACAAAGCACTTTGCAATTATGATAATTTCACTGTTAAGAACTCTTCAGACTGAGCACTAAGTGTGTTATTTGGGAAAATATTGTTGTTCCTATTTATTTACCACTAACAGTTGACCGTCAACACTAATCTCTACAGAACAAATGATTAGACCACATTGTTTTCTTCAATTTCTTGTTCATTTTAATGGCTGGTACAACTACATTTGTTTGGACAAATATAGTGATAACAACAAAAATAGCTAATGTGATGACTTTTGTTATGATCAATAAACAAAATCGGTTGAAGGTGTTCCTCAGGGCTCAGTCTTAGGTCCTCTCTCAGCTGATTTTAGACATTTTCCATGGTTTTTATTCATAATGATTTTGGTTATCATCAATAAAACCATGAAAAATGTCTAGATATCAGCTTAAATTAAACTCTTAAAGTAAACATCAACTAACAGTCCAGCTTCAGTCTGAACACATTTTTTTTAATTTTTAAAACCTATAAACATGTCTGAATTTCTTTTTGAATATTGAGAAAACTGAACTGTGATTTTCAGGTTCAACACAAACACTAAACTGAGCTTTTCATTTTGACTGTTTGACTTCAGTGTTTCCTTTAAATCTGCTCCATCAGTTCTACCTCACCCCACTGAGAGCTCCTCCCACACTAAACAGCTCATCTTTTAACACTTTTTGTTCTAACTAACTGAATTTTTTAGAAACATTTTAGGTGAAGATTGTATTTTAAAATTCAGGATTTTTTAAATGCACTTTCCATAAGAATGACAATGAGTTTTTCCTTCCCTGTTGGAGATCAGCACGGCTTTATTTAAATCATGAACAATGTGTTTTTGTTTCTTCAGCCTTCTGCTGGCAGAGGAGCTCTTCATTCATTTTATTGTATTAGTGTTTTTATTTATTTATTGCAAATGTAATAAATCATGTAAAGTGGCCGAGAACGTTTCTTACAGCTGACTTTTGTTTTGTTTGATTGTAATTTTTCTCCCAGTTGACACATTTTAAATTAAAGAATTCAACATAAAAACAAAAATATCATAAAAGTTGATTGATTCATGTGAACACATTGCAGCTGTGGAAGCCAAATTTGCTTTAGACTGCAACAGTTCAAACTTGAAGATGTCACATTTTCATATTTACAGTCCAAACTTTGTCCAAATTTATCACTTTTTGGTAGATTTAAATCTGTTAGATAGCAAGAAAATATTTAATATAATATATATTTTAATATTACTGTATTATTTAATTGAAGGGTTTAAAAGACGTGTTAAAGGATAATTTTGGTTTGTTTTTTATTGTTTTTTTGCATCATCTAAGTTATTATGCTGGCCAGCAGATTTCACCACATTTTCATTTGAGGCCACACTGATAATAACACATTTCTTTTCTTCGTATTATTCCTGCAGGTTTATAAAGCTCCACAATCCTCCTGTCAGTTTGCTCGTCAGACTTTAACCTCTACTCGTTTTTTTCCATTGACATCATTCGCTCCATCTGACATCAAGAACATCTCGAGGCAAACTCAGTAGTTTATGCAGGCAACTTTTAATACAAAAAATGATGTAAAAAAACATAAAAAATGATTTTAAGTTAAAAGGAGTCTGTTACAGAGTCACTTCCTACTGTACATAAAACAACAACTAAATACAAACAGCTCCCAGGGCAACAAACCAAACATTCAGTACAAAACCCTTTTTTTTTTTTACAAGACATAAAGAGTCCACTGGAAGAGGAGTAAGGCAGTCTGTCCATCTCGAGTCTTTAATAATCTCACATGATGAAGAGAACCAACGAGCAGCTCGTCTTTGTTTCCTCCCGCTGGAAAACATCCTCAAGACGTTCCTTAGAGAACTTTGTCGTGTTGCTGAAGAGAATCTCGTTGACAGGAAAAATGTCAAAACCATCAAGCTGGTGGTGCGTTCAAGAAAGCTGGGAACTTTATCATTTTAGTCAGTTGAGCAAAACAGGTGATTATTTACTCAAATGTCTTGGATTAAAACATGTTGACGGTTCATTTCTTCTTCTTTTTCTAATCTCCGGTGCTCGTTTAAAGGGGCAGGGCATTTTTTAATTAGTGTTTTTTCCCCGTTAGTGTTCTTCAGACTTCTGCAACAGGTCAACAGGTCAACAGGTCAACAGGTGAACAGGTGAACAGGTAGTGGTTACAGTAAGGTAGTAAACAGTTTCTGCACCCAGACCCAGCAGGGTGCAGGACTTATTCTCCTCTACAGCTGCTTTCAAACACACACAACAAGTTATTTTGGTCCACAGTCTGCAGACCCAGCAGCAGGTTGGTTCAGCTGGTGGTATGAACCGGTTCTCTACATCCCGTTGAAGCCCCCCCCTCCTCCTCTCTGCCCCCCTCGGTACCTGTTGTTGCCCTGACCTGCAGGGTTGTGGTACCCCCCGAGCACTCGGGGCCCGCCGAAGTCCATGCCGGCCTGTTGGAAGCCCCACACCAGGGCGGCGTGCCCCGGCCAGACGGGCGTGGGCCCCAGGAGGCTGCCTCGCATGGGGGTCAGGGGCCCCAGCGGGTGGGGGAAGGGGTACCGGGGCAGGTGTGGGGGCTGCAGGAGGCCGGCGGCCCACGGCTGCTGCTGGTGGCCGTGGGGCGGGGGGGGCGGGCGGGGCAGGGGGGGCGGCTGAGGCAGTTGCGGCGGACTCGGCTGGAGCTGCTGGTTGTTGAGACTCTTGAGACTCGGCGGCTGGATCTGCTGCAGAGCAGAGCAGAGCAGGGTGGGGTGGGTCACTGCAAAATCTAAAACAAGTGTCAATCTGGGACTAAACTACTATACACCAAGGTTATAATAGTTTTGGATTTTTCATTAGTTTTAGTTTTAATTTCGTTGTCAATTTTTGTTTTCAAATTCAGTTAGTTTTAATTAGTTTTTAGAGAGAGTTTGCTAGTTTTGATTAGTTTTATTTTTTTGGAAAATGCTTAGTTATAGTTTAGTTTTTATTAGTTTAGTTTTTATTAGTTGTGGTTTAGTTTTTATTAGTAGTAGTTTAGTTTTTATTAGTTGTAGTTTAGTTTTTATTAGTAGTAGTTTAGTTTTTATTAGTTGTAGTTTAGTTTTTATTAGTTGTAGTTGTTGTGTAATGGGGTATTTGTTGGGTCCAGATTCAATAAGGTCACAATAAATGTTTCCTTTATTTCCTTTGTCTGATCCATCTCAGCCCCAATAAGTTTATTAAGTCATAAAACCAGATAGATAAAATAGATTTCATATCAACCAAAAAGGTTTATGTATGAAAAAAGTTGTCAAAGATGAAAACTAAGGACATTTTCACTATAATTTTAGTTTTAGTTAGTTTTGTAACCACACAATACAGTTTCAGTTGGTTATCGTTTTTTAAAAAACTCCCGTTTTTGTTTTTATTTCAGTTAACGAAAATGTTTTTTCAATTCTAGTTTTCGTTATTTCATTAGTTTCCGTTAACTATAATAACCTTGCTACACGCTAACAGCAGAAACTAGAGAAGACTTTAATCATCCTGCAGAGATGAAACTCACTCGTCACAGCAGCTTAAAATATAGAAGTTAAAGATACAAAAGTACTAAAAGATACGACATATGCATCCATAAATATACATGCATGATATACTTAAAATACGTACTTGGCTGCTGTTGAGATTATTGTTAATATTGCACATAGGGAAGATATTACACATCGGTGAAAACAGATGCATGTCGTATGTGGTTATGAGGACAATAAAAATAATATATACGGTTTATACAGTCATGGAAAACATTTTTTAGACCAGCCTTGTTTTCTTCATTTTCTTTTCATTTTAATGTCTGGTTCAACTAAAGGTTAATTTGTTTGGACAAATATAATGATAACAACAAAAATAGCTGATAAGAGTTTAATCTAAGAGCTGATATCTAGATAACCATATAACCAAAATCATTATCAAGAAAACCATGGAAAATGTCTAGATATCAGCTGAGAGAGGACCTAAGACTGAGCCCTGAGGAACGCCTTCAAACGATTTTGTTTATTGATAATAAACAATTTATAATAAACAAAATCATGACCAATAAAACCATGTTAAATGTCTAGATATCAGTTCTAAAATTAAACTCTTATCAGATATTTTTGTTGTTATCATTATATTTGTCCAAACAAATGAACCTTTAGTTGAACCAGACATTAAAATGAACAAGAAATTGCGTGCAAGGCATTATGGGTAAACCCAGACTAGGTCAGAGTAGTTTTTTTGTGAATGTATTACATGAAGCTTATTGTGGAAGTTAACATATAATGTAAATGTCCTTTCAGTCTGTGTGACATGTAGGTTTATTCCTAGATTACACTACAACGTATTCTTAAGAAAATTCTTAAGAAAAAAATAAAATGTTCCTAAGTTTTTATCTTAAGAACACTTTAGTGAACTGGCTCCTGGTTGTCAGGAGGTGAAATCATCTAAATAACTGGACCTGATCAACAGGAACCAGACTTCTCCTGGTGGCCGGAGCTCCTCATGGTCACGTGTTGGACTTTAAAGTCCACCTGAAGCAGCTACCTGTAGCTGGTACTTCCTGTTACCTTGGTGACGCTGGGTGTGCTGTTGCCAGGCGATGCTCCCTCTCCTCTGATTGGCTGCTCCCGGCCTGACGGCGTCTCTCTGCAGGAGGAAAACAAGAAGAAGTTCAGCAGCAACATACAAGCAGACAGGAACCCTGGTTCACCAGGAGAACTGTGGCAGACGCATCACATCAATCAATCAATCAACCAATCAATCAATCAATCAACCAATCAATCAATCAATCAATCAATCAATCAATCAATCAATCAATCAATCAATCAATCAATCAATCAATCAAACTTTATCTGTAGAGCACTTTTCATACAAGAGAGATGCAACACAAAGCGCTTTACATAAAAAAGGAGAAAATAATAATAATAATAAAGTAAGATAAGATAAAATAAAATAAAATAAGATTTAAAAAAAAAAAATATATATATATATATATATAATAAAAAAATAAAAAAGTAAAAGTCGATAATAACAATAGAAAGTTAAAAAAATTAAAATAAAAAAGCTAGATAAAAAAGATAAAACAATCAATAAATAATTAAGAAATACAGCATGATTATATATATATATATAGAAATAGACTAATAAATAGGAGCAAATAAATAAATAAAAGAGAAGATGTTGTAACACTAAGATGCATGAGCAGAAAAATCTCTAAAAATGTTTCCAGTAAAAGCCAAATTAAAGAGAAAAGTCTTCAGTTTGCTGTTAAAGAGCTGAAGCGTCTCTGAGGCCTCAGGTCTTCAGGTCTTCCACCAACGTGGACCACAGAGAGAAAACGACGCCTCACCATGAGGGTTTATGTTCTAACTTTAATATTATTAGAAGACCAGAAGACCTGAGGGTCCTCCAGGGTTCACAGGATGAAATAAACCAGATAAACAGGCTGGACTAAGACCAGGAAGAGATTTATAGACCAGGAGAAGAATCTGAGAATCCATTCTGATCACAAACTGAAGGGTAGAAGTAATCAGTAAACATGGACTGACCTGAGTCTGTCTCCCTCTGCAGGAGGAGGTGCTGCGCTGCAGGAGGCTGCAACATGTTCAGCTTCTCCTTTATGATCTTCTCTCTCTCTCCTCTCCCTGCTGGAGTCTGTCTGGCTGCTTGGTGCTCTGACAGCAGCTGAGCTCTGGTCTCTGGCTCCTCCCTGGAGCTGAACACCTCTCCCTGGACCTCCTTCTCTCTGGTCTCTCTGGTCTCTGGCTCCTCCTCTCCTCCATGCTTCTCCTCCGTCCCGTCTCTTCTCCTCTGTCGTGGTCTCCTGCTGTAACGCCGAGTGAATCAGGTCCAGAGTTGCTGCGACGGCTTTCTTGTCCTGCGTGTCCTTGGTTGACTTGGTGGCGCCTCCTTTAGCCAGACGAGGGTCGGCGTGGCCGCTCCCTGTAGCCACCAGGTCGGGGAGGAAGCTCTTGAGGGAGCTGAGCTCCTCCTGGACGTCCAGCTGCTGCAGCTGCTGCAGCTGAGCCTGGCGCTCCGCCCTCAGCTGGGAGATGGCCAGACGCAGAGCCTCGAAGTCTGTCTCTGAATGCTGCGGCACGCCGTCCTTACAGGAGGCGTCCGGGACCAGCTGGTCGGAGCGGTGGGACAGGGTGGGGGTGATGGAGCCGGACGGCTGCAGGAGGAGGTGCTGAGGCTGGTCGCAGGAGGAGAGGACGGGGAGGACCAGGTGTTCTGGGGAGACAGAGGGAGAACGATCAGAGGCTGAAGCACCAAGAACCAGCTGCCTCTCAGGACCTGAGGACGGAGGAACAACAGACAGAGGAACCAGAGGAGGAACCAGAGGAGGAACCAGAGGAGGAACCAGAGGAGGAACCAGAGGAGGAACCAGAGGAGAAACCAGAGGAGGAACCAGAGGAGGAACCAGAGGAGGAACCAGAGGAGGAACCAGAGGAGGAGAACATCAGCTGAGCAGAGTGTTACATTTAGGGCTGGGTACCGAACTTCAGTTCTTTTAAGGCATCGACCGAAATGCTTCGGTAGTACAGAGTATCAAAACAGGCCTCGTTGCCAAGTTTCGGTACCCAGAACATAATCACGTGATCAAGACCTGGTCACGCTGCCGGCGATTGGCCGTAACGTTACATGTTATTGCGGCAAACAGGAAAAACAAAGATACTAGGATGTTTTGTGGTAACGCCCACAGACGGGGTTCACGTGTGTCTGTGGTGGGAACTAAAGTGTGTGGCATTGTGTGTGCGTCGTATATATATATATATATATATATATATATATATATATATATATATATATATATATATATATATATATATATATATATATATATATATATATATATATATATATATATATATACACACACATACACACACACACACACACACACACACACACATATATATATCTCAGCAAAAGCATGTATGTAAAGAGGAGAGTTGTGGGAACACAGAGAGCCTGTTTTTCATTGAGATAGCCTGAGGTCAGAGGTCACATGTCCGCTCTGAAAATCACTAAAATAACCGAACTTTGCAGTGTTTTGGTATCCTGACATGTTTGGGGTCTTTAGACTCCTTAGATCTTCTAGTTTCATATGATATCACTATATTTAATATATCATTGTGCTGAATAGTAACATGTTAACTGCCTCCAGCTCCATTAAACCTCTGGACTTGTGTCCCGTGTGCGTCCACTGACCTTTGGGCGCCAGCATGCCGTCGATGATGGGCTGGCGGTCCTTGTTGTCGTGGTAACCAACCAGTCTGGAGAAGTCGTGCTGGATCTCCTCGATGCTGGCCACGATGATGCCGCTGCTGGAGGCAGGAAACTCCTCAAAGTGATGCTCTGAGAGAGAAAAAGACTACGTCAGTACTACAGATCAGCTGGTGGATCATAGAGGAGAAGAGAATGCCTTTATTGTCACTATACACAATGAGATTACTCCAAGAAGCAGTGCAATAGTAAAAATATACAATATAAACATAGGCAAGTAACTGTAAATAAATATATACAATATAATATAAACATGGCCAAGAAAGGGAGGTGAAGTGCACAGTCTTTAACCCTCTGGAGTCCATCTATTTATTGAAAATACACGTTTTATTTACAGTAATAACTTTATTGATATCTGATATGTAGACAAGCTGAGAAAGCCAGTTAAAGTTCAATCATAGGAGCTTTCACAGTGTCACATTTATGTTTCTAGAACATTTTTAAAATGGGAATTTTCTTTCTACAATGAAAACTATTACTATTTTTAATTTACATGCAAATAGACTGTTTTGTAGTTTTATTATTTATTGTTTTTTCTGCTGTTTTTGTGTGTATAAATGGTAAAAAAAAAAAAAGAAGGTACATTTCCATAGAAACCTGTGTCTTTTGTTTGTATTTTGGGTTCCTGGCAGCTTTATACTTTGCTAATTAAAATAAAATGTAAAATCAGACTGATAGCCAAGTGTTTGTGTAGAAAAAGGAGCCATGCATGTGATGTAAGGACAGACTGGAAGAAGCTGAACAGACAGAAACTAATGCAGAGGAAGTTGACACATTTGAACCAAAATCTCCTGGACTTCAGAGGTTTCATTTGCCAAAGCAGATATAATGCTATATACAGTGTTACCTAGATATAAATTGCACATTATAGGACAAATATTGCATGTTGCAAAGTATTGCACATTGAAAAAATATTGCACGCTAGGTAGCTAAATGTTTCAGTAGCGTCCGTGTGAAATCAGTGCAGATGAGAGTTCAGGGTGGTTATTGCTTTTGGGAAGAAACTGTTTCTGAATCTGTTTGTTTGTTTTGGACCTGATGCAGCTGTAGCAACAGGTCCAACAGGTGAGTTTTCAGCTCTTCAGGTGATTGAACCTTTTGTGGTGCCTAGAGCGAGACTTAAAACCAGGGGGGACAGGGCTTTCTCTGTGGTGGGCCCCAGACTCTGGACCGCCCTCCCCCTCCATGTCCCAACAGCCCCCACAGTGGAATGTTTTAAGTCTCGTCTCAAAACCCATTTTTATTCCTTGGCTTTTTAACACTGCGTGAGTTTTGTTGTCTTTTATTTCTTTTATTTCTTTTATTACTTTTATTACTTTTAACTACGTCTTTTATTTTATTTTACTATGTTTATCTGTTTGATTGTATTGTTTTATTTATGGCATCATTTTAGATTGATACACTTATTATTTTATTGCTGATTGGTTTACGGAATTGTTTGTTGTATTGTTGATTTTATGTGCAGCACTTTGGAGACGTTTGTGTTGTTTAAATGTGCTGTACAAATAAAGGGGATTGGATTGGAACGTACCGGTGAGGAAGACGGTGTGGCGGTACTGGGTGTAGCGTCCCTGCAGCTCCATCAGACAGCTGAGGTCAGGAGAGTGGTGGTTCATCATGTCACAGTGATGATACGGGAGGAACTCCACCATCTGACGCTTCTGGTAGGCGTAGAGGACGTCCAGCAGGTTGGCAGCATCCCTCCTGAACCTGATGAACAAACACACACAATAAAAGACTTTAAAACAGAACAAATCATCCATAATCCTCCTGCAGGATGAGAAGTTAGAGGAGGGAACCAGCGGATCTATCGGCCCCAATGTGGCTTGGTTTTTAACCCTTAATAGGACCAATTGAAATACTTGCAAATTCCAAATGTCAACCCTGGAGAATATTGGAGGATATTACATACAGCCAGAATGTGTAAAATAAACATATTATTAAGTAATATTTTCAGAAAAAAGTTTATGAGATTAAAGTGGCAAATCTGCAAGAAAAAAGTTGCTTTTTTCCCACTTTTTTTCTCGTAAATCTGCAACTTTTTTCTTGTAGATTTGCCACTTTAATCTAGTAAAGGTTAAACCCCCGGGTTTGTATTTTTATTTTTATTCATACTTAATATGCCCTAATATGCCGTCATAGTCAAGTTCTCCTCGTCACTGCAGAATAACGTTTGCAGTTTGTACGACTGTTTCTTGTAGATTTTTTTTCTAAATGTTTCATTTTAACATTGGAGGTCGAGGTCAATAAAGTGAATATTATTATATTATTATCATACTAATTGGTCAGATGTCATGGTGCCTGATCTTTGCTGATTATATGGTTCTCCGCCCGATAAAGGGTTAACCCTTAATAGGGCACTCATTCAAATACTTGCAAATTCCAAATTTTGCACAGATTTGCCACTTTAAATCTCTTAAATCTGCAACTTTTTTTCTTGTAGATTTGCCACTTTAATCTAGTAAATTAGCAACTTTTTTCTCTAAATATTACAAATCCATGTGGTTCTACGACCTCACAGAGAGACATGGGGACCCCGTTAGATATCCACTGAAGGTACCAAATATAGTTCTTAAAGGGTTAAGACTAAAATATGAAATATATAAAGTTGAAGTCTCTATGAACTCCGTTCAGTCATACGTGATTAAACCCATCCTGGTGGTATTTAGTGTCTGTGGGTACCTGGATTGTTCCTTTAACTTCTTGTGTGTTTTGCAGTGAACCTTCCACCTCCAGACGCTCTCCACAGAACTCTGCTGCTCCAGGACCATCAGCAGGGACGCCAGGCGCTCTGCACAGCAACATCTCATTAACAAACTTCACACCACATCCTATCATTCAGGATTATACCGGTAAAAAATGTACGAGTAAAAAAAAATGCATATCATGATATTAGCAAAATTCCTACTTGTTGCCGTAGTGGCGTAAGGGTTTTCTTTTCTTTTTTTGTCATTTACTTTTTATTGTTTTTTTATTTTACATGTAAATGAACAAACAAACAATCAACATGAAGATCTATAGACAAATACAGAAAATATCAAGGGAAAAGTAAAAGCGTACAAAAGGGGATTGGAAACATTTTTTGGGTCATTTTGTGTCTTTTTAAAATAATTTTGTCATTTTTTTGTAAATCTGTGTCTTTTTTTGTAATTTTGTGTCTTTTTTTGGTCATTTTGATACTGCATCCACGTAATTTGAGTTTGAGACCCCTGCCCTAGATGGTTATATTTTTATTATTATTTGCTATTAGTCAAGAGTCAAGAGTATTTTTTTTGTATTTGGCAACTGTTGAGATTTGCACATTACACCACATTTAAATTTATAATTGATTTATATTTAGAACGTTTTTTATTTATATATACAGACTGAAAAAAATATATCTTAATAAATCATATCTTCTATATATTTTTCAGTAAATTTTAATGTTGTCAGGAATATTGTTATTGCAAAAACACCCTGAAATATGGTGATAATCTTTTAGGGCTGTACTGCCCACCCCTAGAGCTCACATACAGTGATGTATTTTTTTTTTTTTATTCACTTTTTATTGAGTAATTTTTAACATTTTATACAGAACAGAGAACAGGAACAGTTGGGGTGGGGGTACCTATACCACACAGCATCATCTTTTTCACCTAGCATCCACAGTGATGTATTTATCTCAAAATTATTTTTCATTTTTCAAAATTAATTTGTATATCCTGAAAACAAGACTTGGAGTATTGTGTGTCCGGTGGGACTTGTGTTGGACTTCATTACAGTTAAAGGTTGATTCTGCAGGACTGGTTCCCGTCCTACCGTGAGTGATGAAGTCTGGATTGAGGACGAGCTCGTCTGAAACGATGCATCCTCCGGAGACGAAGAGCTCGTGGTAGCTCTTGTTCTTGATGTCGTCCAGAGTGTCGATGCCCACAAACACCACAGAGGCTTGTTGCTTCAGAGAAACCAGACCAGGGATCTGATGGATCCACACACACAAACATCAACACTCTCTCATCAGACATCAGACTCAGGATCAGACTCAGTTCAACCTGTCCGGGTCCTTCAGGACACATTAACAACACACAGACCTGAGTTCATGAAAGATAAAATAGTTTGTTGTAATACTGTGCATAAACATAACACCAGGAAGGCAGACAAGGGTGATATTGTGCAAGTTCATCCAAGAACTAATTCTCTGAAAAGAACAGAGCTCTATAGAGCGAGTAAAATATGGAATGATTTACCACTTGATATCCATCAAGAAAAAAGCAAAATATCCTTCAAAAAGAAATTAAAGATGTACTTTGTCAGTGGTTAATGTTAGGTGTTGGGCTTATTATATTTTTGGGGGGTTTATTTACATTTTTTTTTGTTTATTTTGGTTGAAAGGACGCTACTCTTTATAGAAGCGATGTTTGCCTGGATTCATGATGTCCAGGATTACAATCAATGATACTGGTTAAAGCTGGATTGTTTTGTTTTGTTTTTTTGTCTTTTATTTGTTTTCTGATCAAATGCATTTGACCAATTATTCCTAAACATTTAATCCAAATGGCTATAATTCAATGGTTTGATTCTACAAACTGTCTTTTAAATTTGTGCTGCTCTTTTCTAATGTATTTTGGAATGTATTTTTACTGTTTAAGTGGTTGTAGGACTGTTGAGTATTACTTATTGGAATGTTTTGACCCCAGGAAGACTAGCCAACTGCCACGGCACAAGCTAATGGGGATCCTTTAATAAAACATAAAACATAAAACATTCAGGTACCTTGTGGACGTGTCCAGCTATGTCCTTGTTCTTAATGACCACCAGCAGTCTGTCTGCTGAGTTCTGCTGGTTGAGGAAGGCCAGAGGACTCTGCTCCACGTTGCCCTGCTTCAACAGGTACTCCTGCAACACAAGAGACACATACTGTACATACAATACAACAGTTCAACCACAATAAGAGACTTTTACCCATTACTGGGCATGGATTACAAAGCTAAACTATTAGGGGTGCACCTATTGAAATATTCTGGCCGATAACTGATTTTTAAAAAGCCTGACCTGCTGATTCAGATTTTGGCCGACACCATTTTTTTTTTTATAACTCACAGCTGAACCTTCAATGCTTGAATCTTATTTTATTCAAAAAGAAAAACACAGCAGTATTTTTCTTTAACAAATAAAGGAAATTACAATGTCTGAGGTAGTTAAAAAATATTGAACTTAAAATAAATAGCAACAATTTACAGGACAAACTAACAAAAGATCTGCAACCATAAATAAAGTGTCCTGAGTGTTTGGTTTCGTTATAGTGCAACGAGAACAAATGCCCAATGCAGCAGCTTTGTGGCTCTCCTTTGCTCTCCTTTAACAGTTTAAAAGTTCCACACTGACGACATGACTGGTTGAGCTCAGTCATGCAGAAGTACGTGCAGAAGCACTTTCAGACCTTTGCAGAGGAAGACAAGATCTCTAGATAAGATGTAAAAGAATCGGCCGATCCCGCAAAATTAAGGAAATCGGCACAAAAAACTAGTGTTGTGTAAAATGTCAGTGGGCCAGACGAGGGAACTGGACCATTAACCCATTGAAGCCTGGAAAGCATTTACGTCGTTTTGTAGTATTTGTATAAGCTCTCAAATACTTTTTGAATTTCATTTCTATCTGCTACAGAGGCTGAAAAATCAATTATTTAGTAGAAGCGTTGACACTTCTGTTGAATTTCCAGAAAAACTTCAGGTTTTAGGGCTTATTTTAAAATCGCCCAGAGGTTTTACAGGAAGTTTTAGGCGTCAATGGGTTAATAAATCAATATATGCACCAATTCTCTGCCAAAATACTTGATACAACATGCAGGGGTAGAAAATGATCAGAGTTTGATGCTGTAGAGTTTTTATCTTACACAGAGGACAATAAACTGGACAGAAGCAGACTGAAAACTTCTTTGTTGGGCTGCACTTTGTTTACCATACAGCAGGGGTCTCAAACTGGCGGCCCGCGGGCCAATTGCGGCCCTCGTCACGATATTTTGTGGCCCCCACCTTGATATGAAAGTTTAATGTGAGTTTTATATGAATGGCACTTTACTGTGTTGTGTGTGGAAGGTCCCTTTAATTACTTTTTTGGGGGTAATTTTGTCTTTTTTAATAATTTTGTTTCTTTTTTGGTAATTGTGTGTCTTTTTTAAATAATTTTGTGACTTTTTTTAGTAATTTTTTTTTTCTGTCATTTTGTGTCTTTTTGGTCACTTTGTGTATTTTTTGGGTCATTTTGTGTATTTTTTTGGTCATTTTGTGTCTTTTTTTGGTCATTTTGTGTATTTTTTTGGTCATTTTGTGTATTTTTTTGGGTCATTTTGTGTATTTTTTTGGTCATTTTGTGTCTTTTTAACGTAATTTTTTAACGTAATGTAGTGTTTTTTCAGTCATTTTGGTTTTTTTTGTAATTTTGTGTCTTTTTTTGGTCATTTTGATACTGCCTCCAGTGGCCCCCAGGAAATTTGAGTTTGAGATCCCTGCTATAGATGGATATAGTCAGATTACAAGAGAAATACAGCAAGAATTTCAAGCATTTACAAGCACTTTATCCAAAATCCTTGAAGCACTTTTTATTTTATTAACATTTAAATTCAAGCATTTTCAAGGATTTCAAACATCCGTACCAACCCTGAATAATGTTCCCTGACTTATGACTTATCCTTCCATTCATATCAGCTCCTGATTGGTTATTATATTCCATTAGGCGAGCTGAGCCTTCCCCGTGTCTCACAAGCACCATATGGACCACAGATTCAATATTACAACCATAACTTGTTTGTTCACATTCAACAGCAGGTAATATGATCCTGGGTGTGATGATTAAACATAATAAAGTCTCTTTCATATTCCCGTGTTATGGTCGGATGCCAGCCCCACATCCTGGTTCTCCTGCAGCTGAGTACACAGAGTGTCTGTTTATAATGTTCCTGCAGCCGGAGTCTTACTGCTACATGCACCAATACACGTCTTCATTTTTACATTGAACATATTAAACTTAACAGTATTCTTCTATATTATTGTCTACATTTTCCAACCAGAATCTGCAGTTTACAGAATAAACAGTGCAGTTCTGCAGAAATCTTTAAAATGTCAAAAGTTTTTGGAACATAAATCACAGCATGGATTTTTCTACGGCGTTCCTAAAGGTCTTGGTGTCTTTAAACCCTCTATGGTTCGCTGTTGCCCCATTTTTTTCCTGTCAAATTTATACAATGTATGTTTTTGAGTGATGCAATGCTTTAAAAAAAGAGGGAAGAGTATAGGGAACCAATAGCAATGCTTTAGTAGGTCACATGACCTCCAGGAGGTCATATTGAAACCTTTTTTTGCAGGTTTTTCCAAAGGAAACAGCTTTGCCATTTTGCGCCACAAAAAAACCACTAAAAACATCAAAACGTCATTTCCCTTTTCCATCTGGAAAAAAAAATATTGCTACTCCAGACAAGAAACCAGTTAAAAAGGTTCCTTTTATGATTTTTTTTTTTAATTTAAAATGTTATGTATTGTTCCCTGTTGAAGCTACTGAATCTTTTACACATGTTTATGAAATAAATTATGTTCAAATTGAGAAAAAAAAAAAGAAGTCATTTTTCACTTGTGTACCGTTATGGTACAAACCCCAAAAACTTCCACAAAAAAAATAAATTATATATATATATATATATATATATATATATATAATTTCTTCAGATTGTATGTATTTAGTCTGTTTTTTAAGACAAAAAAACCCACTCCAAACATTTTTTTACCTAAAAGGCATCATAATTCGTACCATACAGGGATAATTTGGTATTTTAGAGGGATTTTTGAACATTTCTATCAATTCTTGAGTGTTATAAAAAGGTTAAATAAGCACTAAATCTGTGTGACAAACAGTACCAACACAAAAATTGGTGCAACAGTTTATGAGCCATAATTGAGCAAGAGAATGAGCATCATATGCTTCCATCATAATAGTCTAAATCCAGCCGGTTTCAAGCCGGTGTCCTTACCTTGACGTCGTCGTGGACCTGGTCTCCTGGCTCGCTGCTGTGCAGGTAGAACTGCAGCGAGTTCCTCTTGACGTCCTTGATGATCTCCACCAGGCTGTTGAAGACCTCCGGCTGCAGCTGGCTGATCAGGGAGCTCAGGGCGTTGGCCGGGGGGGCGGCCCCGGGGCCGGACGCAGGGGCCAGACCGGAGGCCGGGTCGGAGGGACTCAACGGTTCTGTGGCCCCCGACAGGGCCCCCGTACTGTTAGACAGACTGCCCCCGGCCTCTAAAGCAGGGGGGCAGAGAGGCGTCCTGGAAGTGCTGCTGTCTTGTGTTAGCTTGCTGCTGCTAGCGGCGGTTCTACTGCTGTCTGCAGGGAGAAGCTGCTGCCGGGTCGAGTGCGACTGAGGGGATTTATTAGATTTATTATTAGCAGCAGAGCTGAGGAGAGAAGTGCTGCTAGACGCAGAGGTAGTAACAGAAACGGTGGCTTGAGACTTCTGACGTTCAGGAAACTGTTTGGTGATAGAAAAAGGTTGAAAGCCTTCACTTCCTCTGGAGGGAGCAGGGCTCAAGAGTTCATCAGAGGGACCTTCCTCCTCTCTGCCCGTCGAGACGTTAGCGGCTCTGATGCTCGACACAAAGTCACTAACTTTACTGGCCAACATGGCGTCAGCCTCCGGCCGGCTGCTGCCGGGCTGCTGCTGGCTCGGCCAGCCGTCGTCCAGCTCCGTCATCATGGAGCTGATGCCGCTCTGCAGAGAGCTGACGTAGTCCTGCACCGGGGGGCTGGGGTTGTAGAAGGACACGTACTGGGAGAACTGGGATATGGGGACGTGTGGGAGTGTGTGCGGAGGCGCGGGGGTCTCGGTGGTGGAGGTGGAGTGAGGCGACTGGGGGATGCTGTAATGGATGCTCTGCTCCTGCAGGAGGAGCTGGATCTCAGAGAAGAAGTCACCTAGGTGTTTGTCCACAATGTTGTCAAGGCAAGAAGGAGGTAAGGAGGCGGAGGGAGGAAACAAGGAGGAGGAGGGAGGAAACAAGGAGGTGGAGGGAGGAAACAAGGAGGCGTTCTGTTCCTCGTCACTTGTTACAATATGCATCCTTTCCTCCTCCTCCTCCTCCTCTTTTTTACCCTCATCAGTCCCTTCCTCCTCTTTCTCAAACAGCTGAGTTTCTTTTTCCTGCTCCAAAAGTTTTGACTGCACCTCCTTCACCTCCCCCTGTTTCTGCTCCTCAGTGGGAGGAGGGGAGGAGTCCGCTGTCCTCTCTGGAGGGACAGACAGACGGGTGGACGGATCTTCATTCTTCTCTTCTTCCCTCTGAGGTTTCTCCTCTCCGTCTTTGGACGATGCTGCAGGAGGCAAAATAAAAAGGAGGTTCATACCGAGTAAAGGAACTGTAGAACCAGTGGAGGTTCTAGACAGGAGCCTCCAGGGGCCACTGCCTCTGTGAAGAACCCCTTGGCCCCTGCTGTGGCCCCTGTGTCAAATTAATAATAAAACGATCAATTTGTAAAGATGAGAGACGGAACAATTCTTCCCCATTTTTTTGCTCAAACAATATCTCATTGTACTCCAAATGAACCCAGAATATGTACAATAGTTTAACTGTGGAATAAAAGCTTGTGTGTGTGTGTATATATATATATATATATATATATATACATACACACACACAAGCTTCATTTTTGTTGTTATTATTATATTTGTCTAAACACATGAACCTTTAGTTGTACCAGACATTAAAATGAACAAGAAATTGAAGAAAACAAGGTGGTCTAATCATTTTTTCCATGACTGCATGTTTACTTCTCTCAGGCAGCAATAAAATGTTCAGATGTTTAAACCTGCTGTGCAGAACTTTTGTGTCCCCAGGAGCTCTCATCAAGTAATCCTGTGCAAATAACCATAACCAAATTACCACCTGCCCTCGTTGCTCCAGACACCATGACTCTGGTAAACTGCTCAATAAGGAGAGCTTTTTCTGGTGTTAATGGGTTAAATCCTTAAAACTTTTTTTTACTAGGACTTGAATTTAACGTACAGTCCAGGAAAAAGTATTAGACCATTGTTTTCTTCAGTTTCTTGTTAATTTTAATGTCTGGTACAACTAAAGGTTCATTTGTTTGGACAAATATAATGATAACAACAAAAATAGCAGACACGATTTTAATTTAAGAGCAGATATCTAGACATTTACCATGGCTTTATTGATCATTATCAATAAAACCATTGAAAATGTCTAGATATCAGCTGAGAGAGGACCTAGGACTGAGCCCTGAGGAACACCTTCAACCAATTTTGTTATTGATAATAGACAAAATAATTATCAAGAAAACCATGAATGGTAAATGGGGTGCACTTATATAGTACTTTTATCCAAAGCGCACACCGCCCAAAAAATGGCTAGTTTTTAGCCGAGAGAGGATCTAGGACTGAGCCCTGAGGAACACCTTCGACCGATTTTGTTTATTGATGATAAACAAAATCATTATCAATAAAACCATGTTAAATGTCTAGATATCAGCTCTTAAATTAAACTCTAACAGCTATTTTTGTTGTTTTCATTATATTTGTCCAAACAAATGAACCTTCAGGACTTAAATATACAGTCATGGAAAAAATTATAAGTCCTACCTGTGATACGGCAGTTTAAACTGTGGGTGGCATTTTAGTCGAACATTAAGTGAACAGATGCAACAACGTGTGGGCGAGGTTACCTGTTAACCCCCTGGAGGTTGCCGTGGCCAACGGCTCCTCGTTAGCACCGTTGTGCATGTCAGACGTGCCGGGCTCATAAGGCTCGATGGACCTTCTCCGGGAGGTGGAGGGGGGGCGGCCGGGCGGCGGGGACGGGCATCGGGGGGGAGAGGGGGGGGGACTGGGCTCCGGGGAAGGGCACTGGGACGGGGACTGGGGAGGGCTGGGCTCTGGGGACGGGCACTGGGAGGGGGAGGCGGGAGGGCTGGGGCAGGGCGAGGGGGGAGGGCTTCGCTCCGGAGACGGGGTGGGACTCGTCCTCCGAGGTTTGGTTGCTGCGGTGATGCTGGTTGCCGTGGCGAGGTGGTGGAAACGAGGGTCCTGAGGGATGTTCCTGTCTCTCTGGGTGTACCTCTGCTCACACACACCTGCAGACACAGTTTACTGTTCATTTTTCACTCTGGTCACTTCAGTATACATGTACATCTCCAAAAATTTGAATATTGTGGAAAAGTTCAGTATTTTTTGTCGATCATGGCCCCAAATCACCACTGACCCAGGACAATCATATTCAACTTCTGATCAATATTCTAATTTTCTGAGACACTGAGTTTGGTGTTTTCATTATCTCTAAACCAGAATCATCAAAATTACAAGAAAAACAGGCTTGAAATATTTTACTCTATGTGTAATGAATCTATACAATGTATGAGTTTCACTTTCTGAAATAACTGACAAAAAACATTTAACTTTTTCACAATATTCTAATTTTTTGAGATGTACCTGTAGAAACATACTGCGAAATATTCTGTAAAAGATTTAGAACTCTAGATTTCACATCATATAGTCACATTTGGACCTGGAGTTTGAGTTCCGGCTGGTTCAAGTACAAAATGCATATTTGTTGCGTCTTAAAGGAACAGGTGATAAAACACTGTGGCTCTGTATTTTGGCTCTCTGAGTTTGGAAACAGTGGCTGTGAGGTGACAGACAGACCTGTAATGGGGATTAGGACCCACGGGATCTTCATCTCGTCCTCCTCCTCCTGTTCATGTCCTCCTGCTCTCCTCACCGGCTCTGCTGCTACTGCTCCTCCTCCTCCTCCCCCTCCACCACCTCCTCCTCCTCCACCTCTACCTGATGCTCCTTGGTGATTCATCTCCCCGCTGTGGGAGCCGGGACTGAAACCCTCCAAACTACTGACGCTGCCGGCCGTCTGCTCCTAGAAACACACAAAAACATCCTGTACCACATCTGCTTCTTCTCCTCTCTTTTAAAATGTGGCAAAAATTAAACTGAGGTCATTGTAACCCTGATGATTGTGTACTTTGTAGCCTCCACACTGCACTGACTTCTTTCTCTAAAGGTCAGGAGAGGTCTAACTGTTGCCTTACGCCCAGATGTTACTTTAAACCGAGAGTCTCTCCTCCATGGAGATAACTTATCTATCTATCTATCACCCCTGAGGCTGTGATATTGTTCTGTGTATCATCACGGCTTTGATTCAGTCGTAAGAATATAGATGATAAAACAAATCCTGAAGCTCAAACATCACACATATTTACTGTAAACCTGTCAGTTACCTCCAGCTCGTCCTGCTTCCTCAGATCGATGTCACAGTTGGTGGGCAGGCCCAGCTTGGTGGCCAGCCCATCGAACGGACACGACTCCCTCTGCACCTCCTCTTGCACCTCCCCGAGACTCTGGGTGGCTGTCCCACTGGCAGCCTGGGTGATGCCTGTCGTCGGAGAGGGAAACATTAAAGTTTTCAATCATAACCAAAGACTCCAGTTAGTGTTTGTGATCTAGCAGAAAGACCCAGTCACCTGTTAGCAGCCCGACAAGTTTAGCAGCGAGTTCAGATCCATCTTCCCTCAAATCAACGTCCTTCAAACCCACAGAGCCAATCACAGACGCAAAAGAGCCGGGGACTTGGCTTCCCTCGACTAGGAGCCGAAACCACAGAGAAAACATGTCAGTATGGAACACATCACCCACTGACTGCAAGACGGTAAAATAATAAGAGTAAACCATCTTTTAAGACTGAAAGCAAAGATAAAACAAGCTGTAAAGGAAAAGAAAATGTAAATAATAATGAGGAGAAGCTGTGAAACTGTGCTGAAGATGCATCAGTGCAACTTAAACAGATTCATAACTTCAAAAAGCTTCGATAGCTCGAGCTGTCACAAGTAATCTGTGACCTTAAAGATACATTTCCAACTCCACCCCAGACTTTTTAACCCAAACCTTTTACTTTTTGGTAAATGGGATAATTATTTGTTTTGTAACATGACAAAATGTTATCATTAGTGTTTCCATTACAGTCGAAGCAAATTCTGAACAGAAATCTTGAAATGTTGCATTAAAGAAAATATGTATTAAGGATGTGTTGGACCTCGCAGTGGGGCGTCAAATATGTTGGTGCCCCGTGTGAGGCAATTGATATCTGTAATCAGATACCAATTGCCTCACACGGGGCACCATTTATGCTGGGCCTCGCAACAGGGCGTCAAATATGTTGGGGCATCTGTAACCAGATACCCCAACATATTTGACGCCCCGTTGCGAGGCCCAACAGATGTTTCCATCAAGTTGTGAGTGTTCTCCTCACCTGGAGTATTGCTGAGTCGTCCTGGCTCCTGTGTTGCCTTCAGGAACTTCAGCGTCCTCTCTGCTGTCTCTTGCTCCATTTTTCTCTTCCTCCCTGGTGCCTTCACTCCACCTGCACCTCCTTCGACTCCTCCTCCTCCTCCAACTGCTCCTCCACCTGCACCTCCTTCTTCCCTCTTCACCTCATTCTCTGCATTCCTCTTACAGGTCAAAACCAGGTCCAGCAGCTGCTGCATCTGAGCGACAAAGGAAACACATTTCAGTTCACTCCGATGATAAAATAAAAGAATCTGTCCACTCTGTTTGGTTGCTCAGATGTTTGTTTTTTTACCTTTTGAGCGTTGGTCTGTCCTCCTGTATCGTTGCTGGTCGCCTCCTTCCCCGTCGCCGCTCCAGCGCTCCTCCTGTGCCTCTCCTCCTTCTGCTCCTCGGAGACACAGTGCGCCTCCACCAGCAGCCTGGCCCGGGCCACTGACAGCAGGTAGAGAGCCGGGCTGTACAGGTAAGAGCGCAGGTAGCCGTCCATATTGACTCGGTGGTGTTTGGGAGCAGGAAACAGCTTCCCTCCCTCGTCCAGAGTGGGGGAGTACTCTCCCATGGGGTACTGCCGAACCTGGAGAGCACAGACGGAAATATAACTTACCATATTTCCTCAAATAGTAGCCAGGCTTCTATTACTAAAAAATCAGTTTGGGACCTGGCTAATAATAGGGGCAGACTATTATTTGAAGGAGGCTTTTAAGAGTGTTTTACACAGCGCATTGTAGCCAGTTACCAGGATGTCAGCCATATTGGAAGTACTGGGATGTAAACAAACAATGAACAGCTGAATGTTCATTTGAAGCAGGATTTAAAATGTCTAAACGACTAAAAAGCCCAGAAGAACGTGCGTAAACGGCTGGACTTTACAGAGAATGACTAGGACAGCGGGAGAAACAACCATATTTACCTACAGTACTAACTCCTGTGGCCAAACTTCAAAATACAGAAATCTGTTACCCGTCAAATGATGTTTCCTGAATGGTGTTCTTTGTAGCATCACCTCCGCGGTTGGAGTTAAGATTTCAGTTTAAGGTTAGGCCTTGTAGAGAGAACTGTTTGGGGTTCAGGTAAACTTGGGATCATGTTAACAACTTAAAGGAGGACTGGTTGGGGTCAGGGGTCAGGTTGGTGCAGGTTAAGGTAAGGGGGGCACATATCAACGGGGGACAGACTTTGACATAACACCGGTAAGACACTGACTTATAAAAGAGGACGGCTTTTATTTACTAAAAATTGTTTTTACACCCGGTTACTAAATGAGGCCGGTCATTAATAGGGGCCCGGCTTTAAATTGAGGAAACACGGTATCTGCCGGGTCTATAGAAATGGTGGCATCATGAAAGAAACCTGGCATATAAAGGGTAATCATATAAAAAAATCAATTAGTGTTTGATATCAATAAATAGGTCAGATGTAGGGGCAAATGAATCAGTCCAATGAAAGTGGAATATCATAATGTATAATATTTTTTTATAGCGTGCTTTTTAGGATCGCTGAGCAGTACAAGTGTGCATAAAATGTGAACAGGCCCTGATGGTTTTAATGAATGAAAACAAATGTATATAGTTCTTACTTTGCCATCAGTCAGGCCGACGAGGTATTCCCGTGCCTGGCGCTCCACGCCGGCAGAAAGCTCGGGAGGAGGGTTGGCGCGCGCCTTGACCAGCGAATGGTGCAGTGCTGGAATAAAGTGGTTCAGCCGCGGCATCACCGCCTCCGAGGCTTCATGGGACGAGGACGGACACCTCAACGCTACAGAAGGAGAAACAAGAGGACATCTATATAAGCATCACAGCTTCAAGTTTTTACTGTTCGCCTCCACGGTTTATTCCTCTGTCGTTTCCGTCCTTTCTGCGGCTTTCGATAATGTTGACCACCAGATCCTCACCTCCACCTGGGAGTATCTGCTCAAGTCCTATCTCAAGGGCCGCACCTTTCGTGTAACACTCCCTCAAGGCTCTGTCCTTGGTTCGCTCCTTTTCTCGGTTTACACCAACTCCCTCGGCTCTCTCATCCACTCGCATGGCTTCTCCTATCATCGCTATGCCGACGACACCCAGCTAATCCTCTCATCTCCCCAGTCAAAAACACAGGCAGCAGCTCGTATCTCTGCATGTCTGGCCGACATCTCCCAGTGGATCCTCAAACTCAACCTGGGAAAGACTGAGCTACTTTACCTCCCAGGGAAGGGCTCTGACCTCTGACCTCCACATCACTGTCCAGAACACAGTGGTTGTCTCCACCGAGACGCTAAAAACCTTGGTGGGACTCTGGACATCCAACTGTCCCTTAACGCAAACATCACCGCCACCATCAGATCCTGCAGATTCTTGCTGCATAACATCAGGAGTATCAGCCCGTTTCTCACTCAGAAGGCAGCTCAGGTCCAGGTCCAGGTCCAGGTCCTGGTCCTGGTCCTGGTCATCTCAGGCCTGGACTACTGAAACTCCCTCATGGCAGGTCTGACTGCCAAAGCCATCCGACCTCTGCAACTCATCCAGAATGCAGCTGCTCGATTGGTCTTCAACCAACACCTCCTCCCTCCCTCCACTGGTAACCAGTGGCTGATACGCTTCAAGACTCTAGCTCTGGTCTACTCCGCTTTTGTGTCGGTGAAGAGTGAAATTCAAGTACTTTCAAGTTGGTTACCACAAAAGGAAATTGTGAAAAACTGAAAGATGTCCCTGTGTTACTCACTGGATTTGGACAAATCTCTGGACTCTGGGAAGACGAACAAAGCCTGAAGACTTCTCTTCCAGTTCTCTTCTCTCTCTGAAAACACAAAAAAACATCTTAGTTAGTCTTAGTGTTGGGAATTTCAGCCCTAAACACTTGATGGACGTATCTGAAAGTATAACTTCTGAAAAGAAAACAGTTTGTTCTCACTCTTAGGACATTATTTTAAGTAAAAAAAGAATCCACTGTGTGTAACATTTTAATCCACCAAATCTCTATTTCACTCTATTCTATTTATTACCATGTGCTGTGTTTTCCTCTGCTTAATTGTATATCAGTTGAAATATTTAAACATTTAAAACTCACACCAGTTGCACAGAGGCATCTGAGGTTAGTTACTAAATGTTGTGCTTAACTTTCTAATAACCACACAACTCATTCATTATTATCCTCTATGGAGAAATTAACTGGCAGAAAATCTGGCAAATAGGGGACACATTCTGAATGAAAACATAAAGTTCCTTCTTTTATACAAAGGAAATATAATGATAACAAAAATATCTGATAAGAGTTTAATTTAAGAGCCGATATCTAGACATTTAACATGGTTTTCTTGAAATTGATTTTGTTTATTATCAATAAACAAAATTGGTTTAAGGTGTTCCTCAGGGCTCAGTCTTAGGTCCTCTATCAACTGATATCTAGACATTTAACATGGTTTTATTGATAATGATTTTGGTTATTATCAAGAATGTTTCCATGACTGTAGATGTAAAAAACGATCAAAAAAATGACACAAAATGATTGAAATAGACACAAAATGACCAAAATGCTGATATCTAGACATTTAACATTGTTTTCTTGATAATAACCAAAATCATTATCAAGAAGACCATGAAAAATGTCTAGATATCAGCTGAGAGAGGACCTAAAACTGAGCCCTGAGGGACACCTTCAACCGATTTTGTTTATTGATAATAAACAAAATTATTATCAATAAAACCATGTTAAATGTCTAGATATCAGCTCTTAAATTAAACTCTTGTCAGCTATTTTTGTTGTTTCATTATATTTGTCCAAACAAATGAACCTTTAGTTGTACCAGACATTAAAATGAACAAGAAAATGAAGAAAACAAGGTGGTCTAATAATGTTTCCCATGATTTTTCCCCACCAGTCCCAGGTCCTACCAGCAGGAGTGGCCATCTGAACGCTGGACATCAGGAAGAGGAATCCTTTGTCTGTCAGTGGAGTCACCAGGACCTGAAGGGAGAACAGACATTTATTCTCTGATTATGTTTCATTTTCTTTCACCTTTCCGTTTTCAGGATGGCTGAAAAGTAATCGATCACTGAGCCTTTAAAAGCCCCACCCCCCATTAACACCTACGCCTGTCTGCAGTGGCATTTATTAAGTGATTAAAAAGGAAACTATTCTGATTTATCCACTGTGCACGGATTGATTTTAGTGAGTGAAACTGAAGGCGGACACTCGGGATGTCAAGTTTACCAATCTAAAGCAGAAGAGAATTCGTTTAATCTCATTTAAACTTTTAAGAAGATACTTATTTAATGCAATCAGTTCAGGTTAATGAAAAAACATCCTTTTATTTGTAATGTTTGACACACAAAGGGCTGATTCTCATCAACATGGTGCAGCTCATAGGGAAAATCCAAGAGCATTGAATACATATTTTTCTTTGACCCTTTATAACAAACAATCTAAAGTCACTGTTTAATATGAATTTATAATCTATTTTAAACATTTTAAGGTATTTTCTGACATATTTAGAGACACTGTGAGCAAAATTCATCACCATAACACATTTTTAAATAGAAATAAATTTTCCTTTTTCTTTGGCAAGCGCTTAAATATGCTCAAAGGTAGCAGGTATCACCAAAATGTATTTTATTAAAATATACACATATTCTAATGCAAACAATTCTATCATTACCGTAACATTTAACAATTTTTTCTCACCAATTTTCATTCAGATTTTGTTCTTTATACATTGTTAAAAACCATTATGTTTGATTATATTCTGTTAAATTATACATTTTAAACAAATGTGTATTTATCTTTATAAAGTTTATTAAACATTTATTGTATATTAGTGTGGGGAAACATGACGTTTTTATCTGGATGCAGTAACAGTAATGATTTTGTGAATCAAAATTATGTTTAAAAAATATAGAAAATATTATTTTAACAATGAAAATATGCCTCATTATGGCGATATTGTTCATTCATATAAAAGTAAAATATATTTAGTTTAATAGTGTATCTCCTTATAATCTTCACAGGCACAGCTTAGACTGACTTCATGACAACCACCCAAAGGGACTCACATGTGTTAGCAGTTCTGACCCGTGCATGTTCATACAACAGTTTAATGATGTTTATTGTCAATAAAGAACAAAGAAGCTCAAATTACAACTCAGGGAGACTTCATTCTCTGGTCAGGACGCCTTTACTTCACTATATCTTTACAAAAGGGGGCATGGCAAGGCTAAATTAAAATAACTTCATTGTTCTCCAATGCTGCACTGTAAAAAATAATCTGTTTAATTTACAGAAAAATACCGTCAGCTGTGGTTGCCAGAACTTTTAACACCGTAAAAATCACAGTGAGTGGGTTTTCTATTCTAAATTTAAATGTAAATATCAGCAAAAACTGTAATTTAGACTGAATATTCCCTTTATTTTTAGGGTGATTGATTCACACATCATGGTGTTTCTCCATCAATTTTGCATGAAAATGTTATATTTCTACAGCAAAACTGTGTGTTGTGTGAACTACATGATTATTTCTCGATAGTGCAGCTCAACACACTGATTTATGATATAATAGTAAAATAAACGCACCACTCTGTTCATCTCCAGCTCCTGCAGCAGCTTGGTCACGCTGGTGGTGGAGCGACTTCTGTCAGTCACCTCCAGCAGGCTGCAGCAGTGGCCCTCCTTCACAACTACACACACACAACACACACAAAACACACACAAAACACACTAAATATTAGTTCATTTATGCTTCAGTTAGTATTCACACAGAGGTGGTTTGTGTCCTGTCATGGTGTTCATGCAGTTTGAGAAATGCAGATGACAAGATAACAACAATTTGAAACACGTCACTAAAGTTTGAGCTAGGGATGCTCCGATATCGTTATTTTATATATATATATATATATATATATATATATATAAAAATAACGATATCGGAGTATCCCTAGTTCAAAGATCTAGATTTCCCTGCTACCAGACATTTTGAAATTTTGTTTAATGATTTGAAAAAAAAAAGTATTATGATGCATCAAAAGGGCATAGGAGAGTGGTCTCAAGTCGTTTGTACAGGCAATAAATATATATATATATATATATATTTTTTTTTTACACAAGACTGTTTTTCTCTGCGTGGCGTAAATTATATGAGACTGTTTTTCTGCTCTCATCATGAATGAAGCTGCAGCATGATTTCTCCGGTCCGGAATTTTTTCACAGTTTCCAAAAAAGATGTAAAACTCGCTGTTTGCAAGACATGCGACGCCAAAATTCCAAGAGGTGGTAACCAACAACGACAATTTAATACAACTAACCTTATCTGACATTCAACAACAGAATACGGCGAGTAGAGAAACAAGCCGAGCAAAACAAATCCCAACAAATAACAACAAAGCTTGTGGAATTGGCAGTAAACTGCATGCCTCTTTTTGTTTAAAATGATTATGAAGCCTTGTTTGCCTCACTTGGGGAGTAAGGCAGGTAAATGAACTAAATCTGATTTATTTTCATTTTATTTCATCTGTTGCTCTTGACAGTGCATGTCATGTTTACACCAATAAAAGGCTGATTGTGGTACATAAAGATCTGTATTGTATTTATTATTTATTTTAGAACAGTTATGGTTTAAACACTTTAGGTGGTTAACAAGGCTAGATGGTAAATACAGGACATTTTATCAGGATTATTATTAATCTCCCATTGTTTCTGTGATCGGTGATGGGATCGGCCCCCAAAAAAGCTGATTGGAGCATCCCTAGTTTTAACTGACTGAGTGCTATCATGCTGGTGTGTCTGGTGTTCTATCAGCTTCATGCTGGTGTGTCTGGTGTGTCTGTTCACCTTCCTGGCTGCTGGTGTAGAGGTTGTAGCAGAGCAGGTCGGAGGGCAGCAGCTGGGAAACCTCACTGAGCTTCATCAGACAACCGATCTCCAGCTTCTCAGGTCTGAAGGAGACACAGAATCACTTTAAAACCAGAGGACGACTTCTTTAACTGTGGTTAACTTCTACTGAAGAGTCAGTAACCGCTACAGCTTCCTACTAAATAATAGATTTTTCAGCCTCTGTAGCAGATAGAAATGAAATTCATAAAGTATCTGAGAGCTTATAGCTGTTATATATGAGCTCCCTCCGCTATAGTCGTCTTCACCATGATTTATAAGTTCTGGAAAAGTCCCATGATGCATTGCGACACTCCCACATGGATTCTGATGCATTTCATTGGCCAAGAGACCGAAAATAGGTGGAAAAAACTACAAATACTACAAAACGACGTATCCTCTTTCCGCTTTAATGGTAGAATAACACAACAGGTTTTAATGGTAGAAATGCGGCAATGCTTTCCCGCCTTAAATGGGTTAAAAAAAAAAACTAAAAACAAGCTGAGCAAATGTGTGAAACTAACTTCACACAGATTTTAAACTGGCAGAACAGAAGATCTGTACATCACCAAAGTTTCGAGGTGAAAACCAAATGTGAAATATGGTCACAATCTCCCCTTTAGTTCCTGAGTTATGTCACTGAAAATGGGCTGAAAAGCGTTTCTGGAGACATGATGATGTCACAGTGAAGTCGACCTTTTGGATGTGAAATGCCATCACTTGATTGCTGTAAGAATATTTGTCATAATTAAGAAATTAAGTCTGGAGTTATGGCTAAAACCTCGACCCCCAAAATCCAGAGAGTCCAAGTCTGTTTGTTCCTTCTGACTCTGATCATCTGTTCTTATCAACACTTCCTGCAGCTGCTTCATGAACAAACAACACTCAGAAGGTAATTCAGTGTGTATTTGCTGGGTTAAATTAGACAGAGTAACTTTGTTAACAGAGTATTTTTTCTCTTTAGATGCAGCACGACTTAGTGAGGGAGGAAAACCAACAAACCCCCCATTCCTCTGTAGTCATTTCATTTTACCTAATATATTTGATAAAATGTGTTAAATATTAATGCGTCCTTGATTTTGAGGCAGTTGTTTAAGTAACTTTAATATAAAAATGTTTGAGATAGAATCTACTTATTTTGATCACATTAAATATAATCTTTATGTGTCTGTAATTCTAAATCAAGAGAATTTTGAATGAATCCAACACAATAGAATTAGTCCGTTTTTAATTGACACTTAACACTTCCTGTTAAGTTGTTACCTCAACTTGTAACGTAGTTAGATTTAATAAATTAAATTGCGTGCAATCTGTTGCCTTTATTTTATTGAGTAGCTATTGTTGATCTTTTTTGTACTGGACACAGATGAGTCTGATGTGATGAGTCACTTCTGCTCCAGCAGGGAAACACAGGCTCATTCTGCTGCAGGATTATAAATTTGCTTAAAGAACGAGAGAAGTCAAATGAGCACTCACAGTCTGTGTGGCAGGATGGGAGGAGAGAAGGAGCGGAGGCAGACCTGGAAGAGGAGACGGTCCCCTTTCACCAGATCTCCAGACCAGACGGTGAACTGAGCACGCTCTGAGAGAGAAAAGGGTTGTTTAGTATTAGTAGAATAACACTTCATATGATGTGTTCCAGGGTGAACCATCTTATTTAAGGTGTGGTGTGATTGACAGGGGACTCACCTTTACTCCCCTCTGCTGATTGGCTGTTCAACCTGTCAGTCAAACACACAAAGAACAGATCAGATTAACCCTCTGGAGTCCACCAAAGTTTTGTGTGATTTTCGTCAATTTTTGTGTGTTTTTTGTGTGTTTTTATGTGTTTTTATGTGTTTTATGGGTGTGTTTAAGTGTGTTTATGTGTATTTTTGTGTGTTTTTTGTGTGTTTGTGTGTTTTATGTGTGTTTATGTGTGTTTATGTGTGTTTTTGGTGTGTTTTATGTGTGTTTTTTGTGTGTTTTATGTGTGTTTTATGTGTTTTCTTATGTGTTTTATGTGCATTTATGTGTGTTTATGTGTGTTTTTGTGTGTTTTTGTGTGTTTTATGTGTGTGTTTTTTGTGTGTTTTATGTGTGTTTTATGTGTGTTTTTGTGTATTTTTATGTATTTTTATGTGTCTTTTTTGTAATTTTTGGGGTGTTTTTTGTAATTTAAAAAAAGGGTTTTTTATGTGCTTTTGTGTGTTCTAAGTGTTTTTTTATGTGTTTTTGATGTGGGTCTTTGTAATTTTGTGTGTGTTTTTGTGTGTTTTTTTGTGTTGAAAATGTTGATCCAGTAAGTCAAAATGAAACATAATAATCAGGTCATATCTGTGAGGTTGTGCTGAAAACAATGATAGCAACATGACATGGTGAAAACTTTTTAACTGGTTTATATACAGACAGAATGAAAAGGAGTCAAAAACCGACAAAATAGCCCCAAACTCCAAAGAGTTAAGATGAATTACTTTATTAATCCCACAATGGGGAAATTCAACCTCTGCACATTTAACCCATCCTTTTTTTTTGTTTTTTTTTTTACAAACAAGTGAACACACCATGCAAGCTGCTCCCGGGGTCAAGTTACATATTCAGTGCAGAGATCAATATTATACCTGGTGCAGGATTTATTGTGCAGCCAGTTTCACATTAAATCTGCAGCCTCGTGTTTGGTTTGAGCCCGTTTGCACCAAGTTCTATATCATTTAAATGACTGAAAACTTTCTAACAAGTAATATTCACCCTCCAGATGCATTTGTTTCAACACAGAATGAAGAGAAACTATTGTTGCATGGTTAGACCTCGACCTGACACAGTGCTGTCTGTAGTAGAACCTGTTAATCCTCTTTAGTATACCGTATTTCCTCAAATAGTAGCCGGGGCTTCTATTAATAAAAAATCAGTTTGGGACCCGGCTAATGCTAGGGGCAGGCTATTATTTATAGGATTTCAGTTTAAGGTGAGGTCTTGTAGAGAGAACTGTTTGGGGTTCAGGTAAACTTGGGCTCATGTTAACAACTTAAAGGAGGACCGGTTGGGGTCAGGGGTCAGGTTGGTGCAAAAAAAAGATACAAAATGACAGAAAAAAAGCTAAATTCCTAAAAAAAAAAAGACAGAATTATTTAAAAAAAAAAAGACACAAAATTACAAAAAGAAACAAAATTACAAAAAAAGACACAAAATTACTAAAAAAAGACACAAAATGACCAAAAAAGACACAAAATTACAAAAAAGACACAAAATGACAAAAAAAAGACAAAAAATTACAAAAAAAAGGAAACAAAATGACCAAAAAAGCCAGAGAAAGGAGGACTGGTTGGGGTCAGGGGTCAGGGGTCAGGTTTAGGTAAGGGGGACACATATCGACGGGGGAACAGACTTTAACACCAGTAAGACACCCGGCTTATAAAAGAGGACGGCTTTTATTTACTAAAAATAGTTTTTACTCCCGGTTACTAAATGAGGCCGGTCATTAATAGGCCCAGCTTTAAACTGAGGAAATACGGTACGTTATATTTCACTTTTTCCTTTCTTAGTTAATGTTTTTTCAACTCTAGGCATTCAGAGTTCTGCTGCAATGGTGCAAGAGTGACATTTTTTCAAATGCGAGCTCAGCAACACATAAGCAGCGAGGGAAACCACCTCTCTCTAACTGGAAACAAACAATAATTAACTGTTATTAATGGTCATCTGGAGCAGGTGTGGTTACCTGATGGGGGTCAGAGGTTTGCTGGGGAGGGGAGAGTCTTTCCCTTTGAACTGGAAGGAGATGACGGCGTACGGACACACCTGGCGAGGTCGCGGCCGCAGCTCGTCAAACAAGTACTCGTAGAAGTATTGCTGGAATACAAAAAACAATAAACAGCGTTCAAAAGCTTCATTTACTTCTTCTCTTCCTCATTCTGATGCTGATTTGAACTTCAGCAGCTCGTCTTCTCCATGTTTACAGGACTAAATGTGTTGAGCTGCTGCCACGTGATTGGCTGAATAGAAACTTGTGTTAAACAGTTGAACAGGTGTACCTAATAAAGTGGCTGGTGAGTGTATGACTTTAGTTTGTGACTTCATGTTCTTTTAAAGTGATAACTGTGTTTTTATTCATGTTTTGAGAGATTTACTCTTGGCTCACAGTTGAAACGGTGTTTTCCTCTGTGTGTGTGTGTGTGTGTGTGTGTGTGTGTGTGTGTGTGTTCTTGTACTTCCTACATAGTGAGGACCAGAACACGTTTTTAACCAACAGAGTGAGGACATTTTTGCAAAGTGAGGACATTTCGGCCGGTCCTCACTTCTTTAAAGGCTTTTTTTAGATTTCAGACTTTGTTTTAAGGGTTAAAGGTTACATGATAATGATAATTAACTGAAACTGTATTGTGTGGTTACAAAACTAACTAAAATGTTAGTGAAAATGTCCTTCGTTTTCCTCTTTGTCAGCTTTTTTCATACATAATGAAGATGGATCAGACAAAGGAAATAAAGGAAACATTTACTGTGACCTCTTTTAATCTCCCACCCAACAAATACCCCATTACAAAACACTACAACTAATAAAAACTAAAACTAATGAAAAATTCAAAACTATTATAACCTTGACAGGGAATTCATTGTTCCAATGAGGGTCCTCACAAAGATAGAAGTACAAGAATGTGTGTGTGTGTGTGTGTGTGTGTGTGTGTGTGTGTGTTACCTGAGTGAGTTCGAAGGCGCGGTACGAGCTGATGGATGTGACCTTGCTGGCGTTCTTGGCGATGTGGCTGTCGAAGCGAGGCGTCGGGTCCAGAAGGTTCTTCATGTTCTCATAGATGCTCTTCACTTTCCCCTGAAACCACAAACAAAGCAACAGTAACAAACACATCTTCTTATTTATTTACCACGACATACTGAGAACAGAAACCAACATCAAAAGAGCACTTGAAACCAGCTTCAGCTGATGTTTTCACTTCAAGCACCACTTGAGTTTGAGGATGTGATATGTTGTAGTTTCAGCCTGTCTGGGTCATGAAGAGACGTCTCCGTCCCCAGAGAGTCTGATCAACCTGTTGGTTCATTAATAAACTACTGGACGGATTCATCACTGTGTACCAGCTGGAGGAGTCCAGAGGAGATTCAGCCTGAGAGCTCAGAGGTCCAGAGGGAAGAAGAGAAGCTGCTCCTTCGTGTTACAAAGGGCCACAGAGAAGTATGATACATTCATTCATTATCAGTCAGCCCGGGCCAGTCATTGTGTCATTGTTTAGTCATTTTGTGTCTTTTTTTAGTCATTTTATGTCTTTTTTTGGTCAGTTTGTATCTTTTTTAGTCATTTTGTGTCTTTTTTAGTCTTTTTTTAGTCTTTTTGTGTCTTTTTGTGTCATTTTGTGTCATTTTGTGTCATTTTGTGTCTTTGTTTAGTCATTTTGTGTGTTTTTGTGTCTTTTTTTAGTCATTTTGTGTCTTTTTGTGTCTTTGTTTAGTTATTTTGTGTCTTTGTTAAGTCTTTTTGTATCTTTTTGTGTCTTTGTTTAGTCATTTTGTAGTCATTTTGTGTCTTTTTTGGTCATTTTGTGTCTTTTTTAGTCTTTTTTTAGTCTTTTTGTGTCATTTTGTGTCATTTTGTGTCTTTGTTTAGTCATTCTGTGTCTTTTTGTGTCTTTTTTTTGTCTTCTTGTGTCTTTTTATGTCATTTTGTGTCTTTGTTTAGTCTTTTTTTAGTCATTTTGCATCTTTTTGTAGTCATTTTGTGTCTTTTTTTAGTCATTTTGTGTCTTTTAGTGTCTTTTTTTTGGTCAGTTTGTGCCTTTTTTGTAGTCAGTTTGTGTCTTTTTGCGTCTTTTTTTTAGTCTTTTTGTGTCTTTTTTGGGCTGGGATGCGGTGGAGCCAATCATTGGGCGAGAGGCGGGGTACAGAGTCGCCAGACTATCGCAGGGCTGACATAGAGACAAACAGCTCTCATTCACTCCTACGGGCAATTTAGAGTCACCAGTTAAACCTAAGTGCATGTTTTTGGACTGTGGGAGGAAGCCGGAGAACCTGGAGAGAACCCACACTGACACGGGGAGAACATGAGAACTCCACATTTTGATATCCTTTGTGACAATGATTACAGAAAAAATTCACACCTAGAAAACCCTTAATATTATTTATCCCATAAAAATGATTATCATGTAAAAGGAGACAGTGCAGATCTCTCTGTGTGCAGCAGTTGTGTTATCGATCGCGCAAATTATGACTCAAATATGACGCCATATTCATTCAGCTGTCAAGACGCCTCCTGGCGTCTCCTGGTGGAGGAGGTCCGGGCCGGTGGAGGGGTAAAACAAATAAAACAGACTTTCACCGAGGAGAACAGGGTTCAAGTCTCATGTGAAAGTAAAAGTAACCAACGTGATTCAAACATCACTGAACTTCTGTGCATCTCGTTCTTATCTAACTACGTCACTTCTCATATTTAGCTACATTTATTTACTCTTTAATCCGTCTTCTATAACGCCTCACCAGGTATTTTTTTGCCCTCAATCTAAGGTCAGCAGCCTAAATTCACAGAAACTGCAGCTTCCTCTTTTTTTCCAACCGCAGCCAGATGTGTAGAAGATGTAAATATAATGACGTGTGCTATTTTTAGAACGCTCTGAACCATGAAACTCTCATATGAGTCATTACGGGTACTGACAGAGAACCTAATCTGCTTTTTTAGGTCGGAGATCTTGTTGAACGCTTTCCAATGATTGAGTTTTAACAGAGAACTACCCTATAATTATATCATGATGATGTAATAATGACATTAATAACTAGACGAAAATAAACCAGCGTGTCCTGCAGCGAAGCAGAAACTATATTTGCATCGTGTTTCCTGGCTGACAGACATGATGATGATGATGATGATGATGATAACAAGCAGCTGGTTTACCTTCATCACTTTGAAGATGACGATCTCCCCCGAGGATCCAGGAGTTATCGGGTTGGCCTGCAGCAGGTCAGAGTACCTGCACAGGTACGCTCCTACACACACACACACACAGACACAACTTTAATTCTGTGTACAAATTTAAAAAAAAAGATTTAACCAGCAAGGTGCATATGGAAATGATTCAGCACTTTTTGATCTTTTTCTTTCTGCACAGCATGGCAACAATCCAAGAGCATTGAATACATATTTTATTTGACCCTTTATAACAAATACAATCTAAAGTCACTGTTTAATAAGAATTTATCATCTATTTAAAAAATGTTAAGGTATTTTCTGACATTTTTAGAGACACTGTCATTACCGTAACACATTTTTTAAATAGAAATAAAAAAAAATAAATGTTTTTTTTCTCTTTTTTTTCTTTGGCAATCACTTAAATATGCTCAAAGGTAGCTGGTATCACCAACATGTGTTTTATTAAAATATACACATATTTTACGACTATCATTACCGTAACATTTAATCATTATTTATCATCAATTTTCATTCAGATTTAGTTCTTTATACATTGTTAAAAACCATTACCATCATTTGATTATATTCTGTTAAATTATACATTTTTAAACAAATGTATATTTATTTTTATAAAGTTTATTAAACATTTATTGTATATTAGTGTGGGGAAACATGACATTTTTATCTGGATGCATTACAGTAATGAATTAATGAATCAAAAATATGTTTAAAAATATTTTTACAAAAAACAATCAATTGTGCCTCATTATGGCGATATGGTTCATTCATATAAATGTGAAATATATGTAGTTTAATAAAGTATGTCCTTATAATCTTCACAGACAGGACTCAGACTGGCTTCATGACAACCACCCAGCAACAGCTGAAAACAAACCTGAAATAGAAAGAGCTATATCCTGTGTATGAATCAGCGTGTGTGTGTTGACTGGTACCTTTATTGGGGTTTCCCAGCACGGTGATCCAGGTCTGACCCACAAACAGCCCCTTCTCACACAGCACGGGCAGCTACAACACACACAGGGCAGATAATCAATATGAATCACATTATAATAATGCTGTTAATGTAAAGCTCAAACAAAATAGTCCAGTTGACAGAAAGGTGGACCTGGAGATGTGGAGTACACCAAAGTTTTATGATAGAAATACACTACTGGTCAAAAGTTTTAGACACACCAACTTTTCCAGAATTTAATTGAAAATGATGCAGTTTAATGTCTCAGTGTACTCTGAAATTAATGCACATTTGCAACATTTAAAATTCTTTATTGAGCACGATAGTGTTTTTGAAAGTAAAAAAAAAGATTCAAAATCACATTTTATGTTGAACTAAAGGACTAAAAAAAAAAGACACAAAATGACAAAAAAAAGACACAAAATTGACAAAAAAAGACACCAAAAGACACAAAAGAACTAAAAAAAGACACAAAATGACAAAAAAAAAGACACAAAATGACCAAAAAAAAGACACAAAATGACAAAAAAAGACACCAAAAGACACAAAAGAACTAAAAAAAGACACAAAATGACCAAAAAAAGACACAAAATGACAAAAAAAGACACCAAAAGACACAAAAGGACTAAAAAAAAGACACAAATGGACTAAAAAAAGACACAAAATGACTAAAAAAAAGGACACAAAATGACTTACAAAGACATGAAAAGAATTCAAAAATGGACAAAATAGCCCAAGACTCCATAGAGTTAAGTTGTTAACCCATTTCTTGTTCCCTGAAAAAGGCCTACTTGTATAATTCTGAAATGTACATTATCTTTCAGTTTTGGTTAAGCTTACCTTTTTTTATTTACCTCTGGCAGTTCACCACTTACCTTTGGACCCTTTCAAGCTGTTCATTTGACTTGAACTGCTTGAATTTCAATAAAAAACTGGAAAAATTGGGGTGTTCTAAAACTTTTGACCGGTAGTGTATGTAGTATGGGTTCCAGCATGCAGAAACTGCTGGATGCTAATTTGCATATGTTGGGCAATTTCTGTAATTAAGCTAATTAGCATACATTAGCATAATCACCTATATTGATCATATTATAGGAGCTGCTTGTATGTTAGCATGTTTTTAGGGGTAACTGGAGATTCTGAGTCCGTATCTGACATTTTCAAGATTCAAAATCACTATTTAAAGCTGGTTTGGTCACGTTTTTGACACTGGTCAACACTGATTTGCAGCAAAAAATTACAAATAAAGACAAAGATATTTGAACAAATATAATGTCTCAACATTTACACCGCTGTCCTTTAACTCTCTTGAAAGTGCAATGTATAGGTACGTAAATTACATCAAAATTAGTTTGGAAATGAATTTAAATCTGCCCAGATCAATAGCAAATTGTTTTAAAATGCCCATTTCAAATATTTAAATGTCAGATAATGGATTCAACTTCCCAAGTACCCCCCCAAAAAACATGCTAACATTGTCTCATTGGCCAAGCAGCCCCATAATATGACCAATATAGGTGATTATGCTAATACATGCTAATTCGTTCAATTACACAAATTGCCCAACATATGCAAATTAGCATCCAGCAGTTTCTATAGTTCCATCAGAAAACTTTGGTGTACTCAACATTTCCGGGTCCACAATGAGGCTCTAAGGGCTGTCAACTGGACTAAATATATAAAATATATATATATATATATATATATATATATAAAATATATATATATATAAAATATATATATATATAAAAATATATATATATATATATAAAAAATATATATTAAAAAAAAATATATATATATATAAAATATATAATATATATATATATATAAAATATATATACATATATATATATACATATATATATACATATATACACATACATATATACATATATATACACATATATATATATATATATATATATATATATATATATATATAGAAGATAAAGCTTGTTGTTTTAAGACATTTTAATGCTGAAATGTTACTTATTACTCACTTTAACGGTTTCCACCAACAGGAAGCAGTAAGTCTCCTCCAGCTCCATGTCTGTCCTCCCGTCAGCCTTCATCTCCTTCCTCTTCTCCACAAACTGAAACAAACCAGCACACGAGTTTATCAGCAACATAAATAAAATCCTGTGGAGTCTCCAAAAGCTCCAAATAATCCAGACTTGTTGCCTCCATCCAGACTAGAAAACAAAGCAGCGTGGAGCCCTACTGTAAAAGACACAAAATGACCAAAAAAAGACACAAAATGACCAAAAAGACACAAAATGACCAAAAAAAGACACAAAATGACCAAAAAAAGACACAAAATGACCAAAAAAAAGACACAAAATGACAAAAAAGACAGAAAATTACCCAAAAAAAAGACACAAAATGACTAAAATAAGACACAAAATGACAAAAAAGACAGAAAATTACAAAAAAAAGACACAAGATGACTAAAAAGTCACAAAATGACAAAAAAGACACAAAATAACTAAAAAAAAGACACAAAATGACAAAAAAGACACAAAATAACTAAAAAAAAGACACAAAATGACTAAAAAAAGACACAAAATGACTAAAAAAAGGTGAGATTGAAACCCCAATATTACATCATTTTAACCTTCTCCAAAAGCTCCAAATAATCCAGACTTGTTGCCTCCATCAGACTAGAAAACAAAGCAGCGTGGAGCCCTACTGTACATTTACCTCTAAAGTTCTGGCTGTAAACTCCATGAGGCCAGTTTCAGTTTGATGATGATATACCAAGTAAAACTGGAGACAAGCTCAAATAGATTTAGTATCAAATGATAGAACTGGATGGAACCCTCTTATATGGTAGATTTGACACCTTTGGTCACATTTGACACATTTACAATTCTTTATTGAGCATGATAGTGTTTAGAAAGTTAAAAAAGATTCAAAATTACATTTTATGTTGGACTAAAGGACTAAAAAAAGACACAAAATGACAAAAAAAAAGACACAAAAAGACACAAAATGACTAAAAGACACAAAATGACACAAAAAAAGACACAAAATGACTAAAAAAGACACAAAATGACAAAAAAAAGACCCAAAATGACACAAAAAAAAGACCCAAAATGACACAAAATGACTAAAAAAGACACAAAATGACACACAAAAAAACCAAAAAAGACACAAAATGACTAACAAAGACACAAAATGATTAACAAAAGACAAAATGACCAAAAAAAGACACAAAATGACGCAAAATGAGAAGACAGAACTACCAAAAAAACACAGAAGACACAAAATTACACAAAAAGACACAAATGACCAAAGAAGACACAAGATGACTAAAAAAAAGACACAAAATGACTAAAAAAAGACACAAAATGACAAAAAAAAAGACACAAAATGACAAAAAAAGACACAAAATGACTCTGACAGAACAGAGGAGACTGAACATTCTAGTGTTTGTCTTCATGCAGCTGTTGTTGCTACGTGTCTTATCGTGACTCCAGCAGCAGCTCAGTAACTTTATGCAATCCTTAAAGTGATATCATCAGATACATCAGCTGCTTTCTGCAGAGCTGCATCCTCAATCACTCAATCTGTCTTCTTCATCAGATAACAAGATCTGCTGTGAAATAAGCACGACTAAAAATGACTAAATCATTGGTTTTGACTGGACGGACTGAGACGTTGAATATAATCCGATAGAAGAGAGACTGAAGCAACATCAGTCTTCACTGACTGAAGACTAAAACAGTTTTGGTTTATTTTGATTAAGATCAGACTAAACTGTCCAGTAGGGCTGCAACTAACCATTATTTTCATCATCGATTAATCTCTCGATTATTTAAACGATTTATCGATTAGTTGTTTGGTCAATAAAATGTTGAAAAATATCAAACAAAATTACCAAAAAAAAGACACAAAATGACTTTTTTCATTGAACATGTGATTATCTATAGTCTACAGATGGATATAGTCAGGTTACAAGAGAAATACAGGAAGAATTTCAAGCATTTACAAGCAACTTTATCCAAAATCCTTGAAAATACAACATTCAAATTTAAGCATTTTCAAGGATTTCTGGCATCCGTACGAACCCAGACAGACAGACAGACAGAGAGACAGACAGACAGACAGACAGAGGGACAGACAGACAGACAGACAGACAGAGGGACAGACAGACAGACAGACAGACAGACAGACAGACAGACAGACAGAGGGACAGACGGACAGACAGAGGGACAGACAGACAGAGAGACAGACAGACAGACAGACTGTCTCACCTCCTTCTCCAGCAGCTCGCTGTGGACCAGTCTGGGTTTGCTGTAGGTGAAGCAGCCGGAGGAGGAGGTGTCCATGTAGCAGGAGGTGAGGACGCTCATCATGTCCTCGTACTCCCGGGACTCGATGGAGACGTACTGGAACAGAGCTGGGAGGACACACCACCGTCACCATGAGTTCACTCTCTTTACTCTAGTAAATCCACTGGTAGTCACTATCAATGGTTCATAACCAGAAATATCCTCTTCACAGAGTTCTCAGCAGTAGAAACAACAGTGTTCAGGTTTCCTGTTGGAGCGATTCACTGCTTCATCAACACAGCACGTCATTATTATCTGTAACTACTGTTAAAGTTTCCTGTAGAGGCTGTTTCTCTGCTCCAAGGCCAGTCTAAAGAATCTCAGCTCTAACTCCTGTCAGCAACCTTCACTTTAAAGAAACAATGTTCCCGCAGGAAGAGAATAACTATAGTGAGGGTTTATCATCGGGCTGGGCGATATGCACCAAAAGACATATCCAGATACAGTACAGGCCAAAAGTTTGGACACACCTTCTCATTCAATGTGTTTCCTTTATTTTCATGACTATTTACATTGTAGATTCATCAAAACTATGAATGAACACATGTGGAATTATGTACTTAACAAAAAAGTGTGAAATAACTAAAAACATGTCTTATATTCTAGTAAGCAAAGGGTGGTTACTTTGAGGAATCTAAAATACAAGACATGTTTTCAGTTATTTCACACTTTTTTGTTAAGTACATAATTCCATATGTGTTCATTCATAGTTTTGATGCCTTCAGTGAGAATCTACAATGTAAATAGTCATGAAAATAAAGAAAAACGCATTGAATGAGAAGGTGTGTCCAAACTTTTGGCCTGTACTGTATATTTAGGCTGAATATCAATATACGATATATATCCTGATATTTCTATGGCAAAGTGAGAGCAAATGTTCAGTCATAAGTTAAAGTGAACATAAATACTGTATAACAACAGTATTACCTTTATTTTAAAAATCAAAGCTACATAAAGCGGAATTTAAATAAAAAAATATCTTAAATAAAAGCTGCAGCTTGCCTGGAGAGAGGATCACAGTGCAAATTTGAACTATATTGATATATGTGATATGGTCTAATTCAGGGATGGGCATATTAAATGCTGCAGGGGGTCACAGTTTTTTTCAAATGCATGTACACTGCAAAAAGGTGCGTTTAAAAAAACAAGATAAAAACAGTAAATCTATATAACAAATTTTTACATAATTTGTCAAAACTTTAGAATGGTTAAAATGGTTGTTTTTAGAATTTGTTCTGCTCAATATTGACAAAATGTGTAAATGTAGAAATACTCAAAAAAAATTTAATTTGATGTTTTTTAAAATGAAGTAATTGTATGTTCAAGTCCACTTAAATATAATGTAGGTGGGTGAAGTATTTAATATTAATCTTTTTTTTCCCGTTACACCATTTAACATCTTGCCAAGCCTTATTCAGGACCTCAGGATGTTATTTTATGCTACTTGCTAATACTCAGGAGTCAAGAGTTTTTCTTTTTGTATTTGGAAACTGTTGAGATTTGCACTTTACATTAGATTTTAGATTTATGATTGATTTATATTTTGTTGAACATTTCTTATTTATTGTGGAAAAATAGTTTTAGATTCTTGATTTATTATTTATTTATTTATTTATTTATTTATTTATTTAAACAATAAACATTTCCACAACATTTAATTAAATCATGTCTCATAGACAAATGGGCAGACAGGCCAACTGCAGGGGATTAACATGTGTATTGCATGGCCATTAACTGAACTGGTTCCCAATCTACGTTTCTATTGTTTCTTTGAAGTTTATGTGTCTCACTACTTTCAATGTCTGGTTCCTGTATGTTAATCTCATTAAGACGCTACTTCACCTGTAACTTCCTCCTCTCTTTGATCATGTAAGGCTGAAAGATAGATAGATAGATATACTTTATTTATCCCAAGCTGGGAAATTACAGAAATGTTGTATATAAGGAAGAAAGTTTACTTAGTCGGGAGAGATTGCTGAGACTCTCTCCGTGCTGCACGTAACTAAAAGCTCTGATTGATCACACCGGCTCATTTCATTTTTCTTCAATATTTTGGGAAGAAACTGCATCTACATTTGTTTATACAGACTAAAATATAATATTTTCTATATATTTTTCAGTGTTTTGTAATATCTTCAAGAATATCGTTATCAAAAAAATACCCTGAAATATCGTGATAATCTTTTAGGCCCTAATCACAATATTCAAATACATTATATGCAGGGTTGTCACGGCACTAAAATGTTCAACTCGATACCGATACTCAGGAAAATATTGGATACTCGATACCATTTTCGATACCACCAGGATAAAAACAAAGACCCCAAAATTTAACAGAAATATTTTTAACAACAAGAAAAATGCAACATGTAAAAATGAACAGAACCACAGGTTAAATATTTATAATATAAACAGTTGTGCAAAAAGAAACTGCAACTATGATAACAAGCTTCAGGTCTGAGGTAGTGCAATAAATAAATAAATACAATAAACAATAACAATTAGAACAATATTTTGGATGCTGTGAACAATATTAGGAAAGCTTGATAAGTCGACTTTTCTCTGCCTCATTCTGGGACTTCAAGAGAGAAAATTACACTTTTCATTGATATTTTTGAAAATGAGTATCGTATCCGGATACAACGTTTTAGTATCGATACTTTTTTGAGTATCGATACTTTTGACAACCCTATTTATGTCATGTCAACATTTTTATCAAAATATAAAGATTTGCTTAAGTGGCTCCGACACTTCTGGTCAACACGCTACATGGCCAAGATAAGAGGACAGGACACCCAACACTAAATCACAGCTTCAAACTGTCTTAAACTGGCGGCCCGTGGGCCAATTGTGGCCCTCGTGGTGATATTTTGTGGCCCCCACCTTGATATGAAAGTTTAATGTGAGTTTTATATGAATGGCACTTTACTGTGTTGTGTGTGGAAGGTCCCTTTAATTACTGTTTTTGGTCATTTTGTGTCTTTTTTAAATAATTTTGTATCTTGTTTTGGTAATTTTGTGTCTTTTTTAAATAATTTTGTATCTTGTTTTGGTAATTTTGTGTCTTTTTAAAATAATTTTGTGTCTTTTTAAAATAATTTTGTGTCTTTTTTAAATAATTTTGTATCTTGTTTTGGTAATTTTGTGTCTTTTTAAAATAATTTTGTGTCTCTTTTAAATAATTTTGTATCTTGTTTTGGTAATTTTGTGTCTTTTTTAAATAATTTTGTGTCTTTTTTAAATAATTTTGTATCTTGTTTTGGTAATTTTCTGTCTTTTTTAAATAATTTTCTGTCTTTTTTAAATAATTTTGTGTCTTCTTTAAATAATTTTGTGTCTTTTTAAAATAATTTTGTATCTTTTTTAAATAATTTTGTGTCTTTTTTAAATAATTTTGTGTCTTGTCTTGGTAATTTTGCGTCTTTTTAAAATAATTTTGTGTCTTTTTTAAATAATTTTTTTTGTCTTTTTTAAATAATTTTGTATCTTGTTTTGGTAATTTTGTGTCTTTTTAAAATAATTTTGTGTCTTTTTAAATAATTTTGTATCTTGTTTTGGTAATTTTGTGTCTTTTTAAAATAATTTTGTGTCTTGTTTTGGTAATTTTGTGTCTTTTTTAAATAATTTTGTGTCTTTTTTAAATAATTTTGCATCTTTTTTAAATAATTTTGTGTCTTTTTTAGTAATTTTGATACTGCCTCCAGCAGCCCCAGGTAATGTGAGTTTGAGACCCCTGCTGTAGCCTGTAGAATAAATTTCATGTGAACCAAAAATCAAACTTCATGCAGCTTCCAGGTGAGGCTGAGCCACACCCTGACAGAAGGTTTGGGCACCTGGGGAGCCCGAGAAAATAGTAGAGAGCCTTAATTATGACGGGACCATTGTCGGCTTTTTGTGCCAAACTCTCAGGAGACAATAAGGAGGAGCAGCAGCTGCCTCCCCCAGTGTTGGGAGGCTTCATGAGCCTCAAACACCTGAGAGAGGAGCAGGCTGCAGAAACACTTCACCACATGCTAGAAACTCTACAAAACACAAGAACACGTCTGTCTGTCAGGACAAACTGCTGTTGTTGGACGAGAAATATTGTCCCAGAAATAACAACAACGTTTCAACGAGCAATAAAGTTGTGATTCTTCAAAAGGACATTTCAACCAAAGTTATTATAGTTAACGAAACTAACGAAATAACCAAAACTAGAATTGTACAAACATTTTCATTAACTGAAATAAAATAAAAACAAGAGTTTTTAATAATGATAACTAACTGAAACTGTATTTTGTGGTTACAAAACTAACTAAAATTATAGTGAAAATGTCCTTTGTTTTGGTCTTTGTCAACTTTTTTCATCTGTAAACCTTTTTGGTTGATATGAAATCTATTTCATCTATCTGGTTTTATGACTTAATAAACTTATTGGGGCTGAGATGGATCAGACAAAGGAAATAAAGGAAACATTTATTGTGACCTTATTGAATCTGGACCCAACAAATACCCCATTACAAAACAACTACAACTAATAAAAACTAAACTACAACTAATAAAAACTAAACTACAACTAATAAAAACTAAACTACAACTAATAAAAACTAAACTACAACTAATAAAAACTAAACTAAAACTAATAAAAACTAAACTAAAACTAAACATTTTCCAAAAAATACAAACTTAACTTAAACTAGCAAACTCACTCTAAAAACTCATTAAAACTAAATTAATTTGAAAACAAAAAATCACAACGAAATTAAAACTAAAACTCATAAAAACTAAACTAAAACTAAGCATTTTCCAAAAAATACAAACTAATTAAAACTAGCAAACTCGCTCTAAAAAACTAAAAAATTAGAAAACAAAAATTGACAACAAAATTAAAACTAAAACTAATAAAAACTTAACTAAAACTAAACATTTTCAATGCAAACTCACTCTAAAAACTCATTAAAATTAACTGAATTTGAAAACAAAAATTGACAACAAAATTAAAACTAAAATGAAAAAACCAAACCATTAGAACCTTGGTTCCAACCAGGAAACGTTTCCTGCAGCAGAAGAGACGACAGAAGCTGCTTGACAACAAATGACGACAACATTCTTGTGTAAACAAACACACAATGGGCATCTTCTGCTGAGCTTCATCACTAACAAACAACTATTGCGACACACAAAAGAGTCTTTTCACAACCGGTGGAACAATACTCATCATCAAGACCTTTTTCAGGATCTATCAGGAACCTGAAGCTTTTAACGTTACCACAACAAGACAACACACACGTTGTTTACAACACACACGTTGTTTACAACCCGTACACACTCACAGCCATAATACAGGAAGACAGAATCCTTCAGCCAACTCCAAGAACACCAAAACACTGATAGTAGTCAGTGTGTGTGTGTGTGTGTGTGTGTCCAACCCCTATTCACAAAGGCTTGGTGTTGTCCACATACAGACTGTGACATATATTTAATTAAAAACTGTAGAAAGATTTGATATTTTATGTCCAAACTGATAGTTTGTTTTGTAAATACTGTCCATCTTCAACAAAACCTCAAAACTCACTTCTTCAAATCCGCCTACAACCCTTGTTAATTTATTTATTTATTTATTCCCTGTTAAGCATCTTTGAGTGTTTAGAAAAGCGCTATATAAATGAAACGTATTGTTATTATTAGCTGTAGTAAATACAGTCATGGAAAAATTATTAGATCACATTGTTTTCTTCAGTTTCTTGTTCATTTTAATGTCTGGTTCAACTAAAAGTACATTTGTTTGGACAAATGTAATGATAACAACAAAAATATCTGATAAGAGTTTAATTTAAGAGCTGATAACATGGTTTTATTTATTATGACCAAAATCATTATTAATCATACCTTTTGTTATACCTTTTTTTAGTAATTTTGTGTATTTTTTGGCCATTTTGTGTCTTTTTTGGTCATTTAGGGTTTTTTTCTGTCATTTTGTGTCTTTTTTTTAGTAATTTTGTGTCTTTTTTTGGTCCTTTTTTTCTACTGCTTCCAGCGGCCCCCAGGTAATTTGAGTTTGAGACCCCTGAGTTAAAGGCTGGCAGAGAGTTGTGTTTGATCTAATTTCATTATAGTACCTGTCTGACATGTATATTGCATTCAAACAGACCAGTTCTATAAAGTGTGGGAACCGTTTTTGAATCATGTGGAGCCTGATGTCTCTAATATCTGCAGGGATTTTCTTGACTGCTCTACTACACATTATAACTGTAACCACAAGTATTATTCATACGGAGATGATGTTCTGTTTTTTTGTTTTGTTTTGTTTATGAATTGTTTGTCTTGTTTTATTTACTTGTTTATTTGTTTTGCTTTTTATTTCTGTGAACCATATTATGTAACCATCCTTTACTTGTGAAAGTGAAAAATTAATAAAAAATAGAGATAGACCGATATATCGGGCCCTAGAACAACATACATATTTTTTATAATAAATGTTTCATTGTTTGTTTAAATTGAGACTTGTGTAACATTTGTTGTCATTGTGTCATTTTTATCATGTAAATAGAGCAGGGATGGGCAACTTAAATACTGGAGGGGGCCACAATTTATCATGTTCACTACCACAGGGCCACATAGAGGAGCATCACTAACCAGATATGATGAAACTGACATTTTAACTATGTTTACAGTGCAGTAACTTAACATATTTCATGCTCAAATGCATGTTTAACAGTATAAATAGGAATACAAAAGGTTTGAAGCAAATAAAAAATAACCACTTACTGTGATTTATTTTTTATCAGTGCAAGAACAGCAGACCAACATTAATTGCAAGAAGTGATTTTGTGCATTTTTACACTGCACTTTTAAGATTTCATGCTCAAATAGATGTAGTTGTACTGAGGGCCACTTCAAGTGAGGGTGAGGGCCGTATGTGGCCCCCGGGCCTCCAGTTGCCCATCCCTGAAATGGAGGGAGAAAAGGCAATATCGGCTTCAAGAATCGGCCCAAAAAAATCGGCAGCACATATCGGTGGTTGGGTTAAGACTGATGTCACAATAATCTGTATCCGCCTTAAAAACCCGTATCGGTCGACCAAGGTTATTATAGTTAATGAAAACTAACGAAATAACAAAAACTAGAATTGAAAAAACATTTTCGTTAACTGAAATAAAAATAAAAACTAGAGTTTTTAAAAAAACGATAACTAACTGAAACTGTATTTTGTGGTTACAAAACTAACTAAAATTATAGTGGAAATGTCCTTAGTTTTCGTTTTTGTCAACTTTTTTCATTCATAATTCAGTGTTTCTATTAGAACATGCAACACATGGTGAATATGTTTACTGGGACTGGGATGTTTACACTAGAACCAAAATACAAAACAGTTAATAACCTTATTGGGGCTGAGATGATAAACCAAAGGAAATAAAGGCAAATTTTATTATGACCACTTTGAATCTGGCACCCAACACATAGCCCATTACAAAAAAACTAAAACTAATAAAAACTAAACTAAAACTCAGCATTTTCAAAAAATAAAAACTAAACTAAAACTAGAAAACTCACTCTAAAAACTAACTAAAACTAATTGAATTTGAAAACAAAAATTCACAACAAAATTAAAACTAAAACTAATGAAAAATCCAAAACTATTATAACCTTGCAGTCGACCACAAATAAAAACATTGTTAAAAAAAAAAACCCATTGGCATCAGCCATTGAAAAACTTCTATCAGTCTGCCAATTATTGCAAAATCTGATGTTTTCTCCACATCCAAACCCAACTTTAACCTCACCAACCTCCAGTCACAAAATCACCAAAAAAGACACAAAATCACAAAAAAAAAAACGAAATTACTTAAATAAGACGAAAAAAAAAACACGAAAAATTACCAAAAAATATGAAAAATTACCAAAAAGACACAAAATTATTCACTAAATTATTAAAAAAAGACACAAGATTATTAAAAAAGACACAACATTACCAAAAAAAAAGGTATGAAAAAAGGTACAACAAAAGGTATGATTAATTATGATTTTGGTCATAATAAATAAACCATGTTAAATGTCTAGATATCAGCTCTTAAATTAAACTCTTATCAGATATTTTTGTTGTTATCATTATATTTGTCCAAACAAATGAACCTTTAGTTGAACCAGACATTAAAATGAACAAGAAACTGAAGAAAACAAGGAGGTCTGATCATTTTTCCATGACTGTATTTACTACGACTAATAATAATAATAATAATAATAATAATAATAATAACAATACGTTTCATTTATATAGCACTTTTCACCAACCAACCAGCTGAACATCTGACCACCAGAGGAACCTCAACACAAACCACCTGACCTGCTGCAGTAACACCAGCTAACAGCTCCTCTTTTAGGAAATCTGCACTTTATCATAGTTTCCTTCTGGTGGCATTTACTACATGTTTATAACAGCAGAAAGAGGAATCCCTACATGTGCACACACACACACACACACACACACACACACACACAACCACATAACTAAGATGTAAACAAATCAGAATAGAGCTACCTCCAGCTAGCTAACAGAACATAAACTAGACTCATAATAAAGCTGAAATCAAAACTTTAAGACACACAACTGAGTCCACGAAGATTTAATGTCACATGTAAACAAACCCAAAGTCAGCTAGCAACAGAAACCAGCCGTCAACAAGCCTTCAGGTAGCTCCCCAGCTAGCAGCTAGCAGCTAGCGGCTAACTGCTAACTAGCATCCTCCACTTAGCCGCTACCTGAAACACATCACAGCGTGTAATAAAGCGACTCATTACAGCCTTTTAGGCCATTACAATCAAAAGATGTGACAGCACGGTTTAATATGTGACATATTAATCAGTGTGTGGATAATATTTGACCCTGGAACTAGCAGCTAAAACAGCTAAAACAGGTCTGAAATGAACTTGTCCGATAATGGAGCTATTCCGTTTACACGGAACCTTAACGGGAAGGAGAACTTCCGAGTTGAGATTTTAAAAGAAAACAAATAAAACCAGAGAGATTAATGAGATATAAAACATGTTGTGGTTATATGATGGTGTTATTAATGTGGAGGAGCAGCTGCCCACCTCTCTTCTCCTTGGTTTTCCTCGGGATCTGGAACTTATTGGGCTCTTTGGGCATGTATCTCTGGTAGACGGGCTGCGGAGCGGAGCTCCAGCGGTCCTTCCGCCGGGCAGCAGCCCCCAGCCTGCCCGGGGCGGAGAGCCTGTCCCCGGCAGGGTTCACCTCCATCAGCTCGCCATCTTGCAGGCTAACGTTTGCTCCGACCTCCGCGGCGGCAGACAGCCTCCTCGGGTCCCTCCGAGCCCTGCTGCTGGCCTCCATCTGTCGGACTCTCGACCGGGGAGACCTGGTCCTTCAACCCGCCACAGAGTCACTGGTTGTCGGCTGCAGCCCCGCGGTGCCTCCGCTGTTACCTGCTGGAGGAGAACCGACAGGTAACCCGCTCCATGCTCTTCCTCACTCTTCTTCTTCTTCACTCCCTGCAGCTGGAACCTCTGCTGCTGCTCTACTGCCACCGTGTGGAAATAATAAACTCAAAATCTGAATATGCGCGAATCTGAATGTGAACTTGTGCAATAAATGTTCAATGCATGTGAAATTATTTCTTTCAAAAATAGTTGTGTTCTTTTAAAACACAAACACAAATCGATAATTACAACTGCTCTAATCTTACTCTTTCTTAATAATCTTACACTTTGTTCATTGCACCATATTTGTTTCATAGCACCAACATTTTTATACTGTATATTCATATTTATTCTGCACTGGAATTCTATTCTACTCCTTCTTTAGACACTTTATATTTTATTGTATTTTTATTGTATTTTTATATTTTATTGCTTGAAGTATGCCTAGGTTGTTCTTTTTATTTAATTGTGTTGTTATTGTCTCTGTGTGTAATGCTGCTGCTACACTGTAATATCCCAGCTTGGGATAAATAAAGTCTATCTATCTATCTATCTATCTATCTATCTATCTATCTATCTATCTATCTATCTATTACTCACGAGTCACAGATTCTGATTCCTTCAATTACAAATCACAAGTGGCCTCTCCACTGAGGTCTGTGGAGCAGAACTATCTGTGCAACCAGTCTATGGAGCAAATGTTAGCGTTGTATTGCAACATGTAGCACCGTGAGCAAAATATAAACCTTCATTAGAAAGCTCCCACTCTCCTGCACAATTATATATGCATCTCAATAAATTATAATATCATAGAAAAGTTTATTTATGACAGTTATTCAATTCAAAAAGTGGAAATAGTATAGATCCATTACACACAGATTGAAACATTTCATGTCTTTGTTGATTTAATTTCTTCTAATTATAATGATTATGGCTGGCATTTAATGAAGACCTAAAATTCACTGGCTCAAAAAAATGTTAATATGACAAAAGACCAATTTTAAAATGGGAAATGGACTTTTCATCATATTTTAATTTATTGAGATGATCCTGTAGATACTGTCGGCCGGGGTCAATCTTTATCAGCATCACTCCAGAAAAAAAAAAAAAGGGAAAAAAATAACCAGAAAAGACACAAATTGACCAAAAAAGACACAAACTGGCCCAAAAAAGACAAATTGACCGCAAAAAGACACAAATTGAACAAAAAAAGACACAGAAAGGCCAAAAAAAGACACAAATTGACCAAAAAAAGACACAAATTGACAAAATAAGACAAATTGACCACAAAGGTCTTCAGGGTATTGAAGAAAATGTTACAGAAAATATATTATAGTAATTTTTAATAGTAATTTAGCAACGACTCAACATGACAGAAACTTTCTTACATTACTTACAATCATTAGATAAAAACTGGTGTTAATGGCTGATTAAGAAAAAATACCTGCAAAACAGACTTTCTGTGTGTTGCGGTTGAAGGTGTTCCTCAGGGCTCAATCTTGGGTCCTCTCTCCTTTTCACAATCCACTTTAACATGAAGGTGTGTGTTTATAACTGTCAAAATAACATGTTTTAAAAGGTAAAAACATTGCAAATATTCAGTTTTTAATAATAATAATAATAAACCCCCAATAACCACCGAATCAGTGACTTGCTTCTTTTAAAACAGTTTATTGATGCTTTTGTCTCGTGACGATCCACACGTTAGTTTTGTCTGATACATTTTCTCTCCTCGGCATCATAAACTATCCTGACGAAGGTAATTTATCACATCAAACTGATTGTCTTCTTGACACTTGAAAGTCATATTTCATGTGTATTGTGTAAGCACATGTATAACAAACAAACAAACAGACATGCTTGGCTTTGTTCCTACATTCATATACATATAGACTTAATATACATTCTTTACATACATACAGTAAATACACAAAGGCTCCCCCTTCAGGACTTCTCTGGTTGTCGTGACAAAAACACTGATTGTTTCAGCTCTGTAGTAACACCGACAACAGCTTCAAGCAGACACGGGACAATACAAATATTTAATCATATTTCACGTTTATCCTGGCCCAAAAAAAAATGCGATTCATGATATTTTTCCAATAGTTATCAGAATCTGTCCAAAAAAGGATGATGTTTAGACTTTTACTTAGATTTTTGGTTAATAAATCAACCAAAAAATACCAAGACATACAATTAAAAAGCCTTTAATAAATGGGCTTAATGCTGACGAGTCATGCCCTGAAAAAGTCTAAAAATCATCCTTTTTTGGCCATATTATTTCCCCTTGGATCCAAATAAGCACCTATTTTTTTATACCTGCATTTGTGAATCTGCACTCTGCCAACATTTTGGCAATTGCTTTAATTAGAACAATCAAAATATGCTTCAAACTCTTAAAATGGTACTGAAACATGCATCAAATGAAAAAGTTTTGATAAATAAAATCAATTGTACTCGATTTGAACTATGGCAAAAAATAATGTCACTGTTAGAGGGAAAACTGTGGTAAACTACAGTCAATTTGTCATGGGGCCAATGTTATAATGTTTGTGCCAACTAAAAATAAACCAGGGAATTAATATCAGACTGTCTTTAGTGAGCAAGACAGCCTCTTTAAGTCACAATATTCATGAATATCCCAAAAATGGAAATTTACCAAGATCAAATTATCGTTTTTTGGGGGGTTTTGTTTTTCTTTACGATCCAGGATAAAAGCGTCCCATCCCTATCTGTGAGCCGTTCCAGTTTTACAGGATTTCATGGATAAACAGTCGAATAGAAGGCTGACTTGTGTTTAATGCATCTGGAAGCTGACTTTAAATTACAATACTGAATCGGTAACCGTGTCTCCCATTAACTCAAACTATACAAAACTATTTGGGATTAGCGAACAGAGTTAAGAGAAAAGTCGCAGCACGTTTTTCTTCATATGGTTAATGGCAAATGGCAAAAGTATGGCAAAAATGTTCACTGACAATATTGATTTGTTTTCAGCCATATCCCTGGGGAGACAGCAGCTATTGTAACACTGCATTCATCCATTTTTTTGCAACTAAATGGAGAAATATCCAACAGATTCTCATCAAAAACCATCTTACTTTATAAAGCTATCATCCTATTGTTTGTGTCCATCTGAATATTCACTTTTGAGGGAAATATCTGGCTTTTGTCTTGGTGAAATAACTTAATTTAACATAATTTAATGCTATAATCTTGGTATGTTCTAGTTGTTTAACCCGATAATCAGACTTCATGTTTGTTTGAGATCTACATGCTGCTGAGAGTTTGAAATCTGACTTCAGTCTTTTCTGAGAATCATAAATCTGCATCCAGGCCTCATGAAACTGGTTTGGTATGATGTGTTGAAAACTTGATGAAGCATGTCACGGTAGAAGGTGTGTGTGCTATTTGTGGATTTGTTTTGAGTTCGTACTCAAACTGGTGTTCTTCTGTTGCTCTAGAGAAACTTTGTTCAAGCTCAGGTAACCTCCATCGACAGAATATTCTGTGTTATGATGGATTTTCTCTTCAACCCATCAATGCTTCTTTTTGTGTTTGATTATTTCCTAAATCCTGAGTTCTTTATGTACATGACAAACATCATGTAGGGCAAGTTAACAGCTTGAATTAATAAAGAGTTATTATTAAAACATTTTTGGCAGCAAACCAGTTTGTCCAAAGGCAGGTCAAGTGCAAAAATAAGTCTGAGTTCAGGTTAAAAAAGAAATGAATTCAGGATAACTTGAGCTGGGATAAACAAGCTAAACAAGAAATACTTTGTGACAAAATGTAAAACTCCAGGAACAGTGTTGGCTTTCTGTGTGATTCATGTGTGTGTGTGTGTGTGTGTGTGTGTGTGTGTGTGGGGAGTCAGCAGGAAGTTGGTTTATGAGCCTGAAAAAAAAAAGGAGGAAAGCCTGAGGAACCTAAAATAACAAACAGTTTTTGTGCCAGGTGAGCAACTTGTTTGAACAGCAGTAACCAGTTCTCTTCACACATCCACTCTGTTTACACTTGGTTTTAAAATACATTATGGTGATCCAAAGACACGTCACTGTTTACACCTGTCTGTATCAATGTGTCTTAAGCAACTAGCAACATATCTTGTGACTTTTTCTGGTGTTATTGGAGACTTTTGGAGACTCGTTACTCTTCTTAACGAGTAGCAGGCGCCGTCCCAAAGCACTCACAAGCGGCCCAGTCCTCCTGCAGCAGTCTCTCCCAGCTGCAGTCAGAGCAGGAGATGTTAACCCCTCAGCCTCCAGTTTGCACCAGTCTGAAAATGAATCATGCATGCGCAAAATCGCTGCATCAACTGTATCCAATCAGCGTCAACTAGTGAGTAGTGGCTCAGAAAGTAAAGGAAAACTGGTAACTTCAGGTAATATTTCGAGAAAAAAGTTGCAAATTTACTAGATTAAAGTGGCAAATCTACAAGAAAAAAAGTCACAGATTTAAGAGATTTAAAGTGGCAAATCTGCGGGGAAAAAGTAGCAGAATTACGAGAAAAAAGTGTGTTCCCCAGATTCACCACTTTAAATCTCATAAATATGCAAAAAAATTTCTCGTAGATTTGATACTTTAATCTCGTAAACTTTTTTCTCAAAATATTATTTACGTATGTTTTTTTTACACATTCTGACAGTGTGTAACATCCTCCAATATTCTCTAGGGTTGACATTTGGAATTTGCAAGTATTTCAATGAGTGTCCTGTTAAGGGTTAACAGTTTATTTTTAGACACACCCCTCGCTACTCCACAGTCCAAATATGGTCTCTCCCGGTTTCAAAAAACCAAGATGGAGGAGAGATCCGATCGCCCAGGACGCATTTTACAACCAAGTGTGAACAGGCTCATCGATGCAGCTAGTAAAGTTACATTCCAGCGTGTTGACGACTGTTTGAGTTGCAGTCTAGAACAAAGTGTCCCCAGCAGTCAGGATACAGCAGTTAAAGTGTTTCTGTGAAGTTCTTTGACTTTGTCTGGCAGTGACATCATCCTCAAGTCCAGGATTCTGATTGGCTGCCTCAGTGCTGTTGTATTCAGTCCGACCATCAGCACCTGAGGTCCAGCTCCTCCTCGCCGGTGTCCATGCTGACCTCCTCCTCCTCCCCCTCGCCGGCTCCGCTCTGCTCCTCCTCCATCACCTGCTCCTCTTCACAGGAGGAGGCGGGAGCATCGTGAGTCTCTCCTTCTCCTCCTCCATCCATCCTCCAGGCTCCCGGCTCCCCAGCGTCCTCCTGCCCCGTCTTTATCGACCTCGTCTCGCCGTCCTTCCCCGTCTCTCCGTCTAATCCTGAACCTGACTCCTCTTCCCTACCTGGACCTGTGTCTTCAGCCTCTTCACACAAACTGACGTCTTTCTGTCCCTCCACACTCTGTTTCCCTGTTTCCACCTCCCTCCACCTCCCCTTTTCATCTTCATGCCCCGAACCACTGCATACAGTCAGACCCGTCCCACCTAGTGACCCTATATCCCCACCCAGCCCTGTCTCCAGGCTCCTCCCCGTCTCCAGGCTCCTCCCCGTATCCAGACTCCTCCCCATCTCCAGACTCCGCCCTGTTGTCTCCAGGCTCCGCCCCATCTCCAGACTCCGCCCTGTCTCCAGACTCCGCCCAGTCTCCAGGCGCCGCCCCGTCTCCAGACTCCGCCCAGTCTCCAGGCTCCGCCCCATCTCCAGGCTCCGCCCAGTCTCCAGGCTCCGCCCAGTCTCCAGGCTCCGCCCCGTCTCCGTCCTCGGCGGCTGGTCTCCGGTTAGCTGCGCTGCGGCTTCTTTAGCTTGTCTGATGCAGTTGATCCACTGCTGCTTGTTGAAGGCGTCGCTGGCCTGGAAGCAGTGGCTCTGCAGCTGACCGCCGGTACGACCCGAAACCCGGAAGAAGTTCTTCGCTGTGAGGAGAGAGAGAGAGACAGCAGTTAGTATTGTAAAACATCTGTGCCTGAGAATTAAGTTGGATAAAGTTACAGCTTACAAACTGAAAGTTGTAATAACAATTATAAAAAACACTCAGAAATACAAGAGAAACTATCTTACTGCATCAAACTTTGCTAGCATGAATTACTGAGTTTAATTTGATCTAAAACTTATTTAAACACATTTAAATATGAAGATTACTGTGAAAACTAAAACATAAAACATTGAACTCCTTGATGTTATCTTTACAATTTAATCTCACTGAATCAGTTATGATCGACAGGAAGTCTCTTTTAGTCCTTTCAAAATAAAAGCATCTGTTATCAAAACAGGCTTTTGCATAGTATTGTTATATATAATATGTATTGATTAATTGATCGTTAACGTTATAGATAATCGAGTTGGCAGGTTTCTTCCAAACGACCATCCCTAGTCCGGTCCTATCTATCACAATACAAAATGAGACGACTTCTCACTTGATTTATTACCTCAGTAAAAATACTCGTGGCAACATTATGGTCTCAATCGCTTGTTTCAAGTCTTCTTCAAGACAATATGATGTTCATTGTAAAACATCTGTGCCAATAGGTTTTACACTGATATTCGAGGTTGAAGGATAGAGATATTTAGCTTAGCTTAGCTTAGCTGTAACTGAAGTGTTAAAACTATTATTTATTAGAAAACTTCAGTGACTTTGCAGAAGAGTGTTCAACTTCTTCTATGTGGCTACAGGTTAAAGAGAGCACTTCTTCTATGTGGCTATAGATTAAGAGACCACATCGTGCCCACATATTGAGCCTTTCCTGAAAACCAGTTAGAACCAGATCAGGCTGCAGCTATTTCAGTTAGAAACATACACATAGGCCTCAAAAAAGGGAACTGAGAAACATGACACCATAGTTTAAAAAAGACATAAACCACAAGGTGCCAGTATGTTGTGGAGTATGCTGATGTTATCTATAGACATCTTCTGCCTCCACTCACACCTCACTGGACTGTTTATCTCTCTGATTCATCACTGGTGACAGTAACTCCACCCATCATTGACTCCTATACAACAAGGTGGGATGGGCACCTTTATCTGTGAGACCAGACATGCACTGGTTCCTCTTCATTTATAAAGTCTTGATAGGTGACATGCCACCATACCTCAGCACTTTATTAAACTGGTCACATAGTAATTATCCAACACGTTCTAGTGATTAATGCTCAATGTTCCTCGGACTGATACTGAATTTGGAGAAACTGCTTTCAGTTTCTCTGCTGCAGCTACCTGGAACATCTGACAACATTCACTCAAACTCAACACAATTATAACTATGGGCCAGTTCAAAACTATGATAACCAATAACTAAACTATGATAACCAATAACTAAACTATGATAACCAATAACTAAACTATGATAACCAATAACTAAACTATTATAACCAATAACTAAACTATTATAACAAATAACTAAACTATGATAACCAATAACTAAACTGTGATAAACAATAACTAAACTATTATAACCAATAACTAAACTATGATAACCAATAACTAAACTATTATAACCAATAACTAAACTATGATAACCAATAACTAAACTATTATAACCAATAACTAAACTATTATAACCAATAACTAAACTATTATAACCAATAACTAAACTATTATAACCAATAACTAAACTATGATAACCAATAACTAAACTATGATAACCAGGAAAATGAAAATGAAATGGGTTGGCTACTGCGTCACCATCCTAAATTGACCAAATCGTAAAAAAGTCCAACCTCTGGTCGTGGTGGGTTCCACACCCAGAAGATAACTGATAATGAGGAACTTGTTGGTTCTGACTGGTGATCCAGATGTGGACACAGCAGAGTCCAGCTGCTCATTATTATTTTAATAAAAGGTCAACTGTATTCAGTTGTTTTGAGTCTTTTGTAAAACCAAATCTAGAACAAAAGAACCGAGCAGAGTGAGGAGGCTTTAAGTTCTTACATTAAATTCCATCAAACTTTGTTTGGTTTAAGTCTGACCAATACTGACACTTTTTAATTTGAAATCTATATAAACATTTGAGAGATTAAAAGTCAAGACAGTTCTGATTTGGGTTCTTTAAATTTGGTTCTTAAAGCGACGTCTTTTTTCAGCATAGTGGAAATTAAACATCCAAAACAAACATTTCGGTGTATGTATTACTATATTTTGTAAATTTCTCCTAATTTCTCATCACAGCATCGTTACAAAGCTCCCACTCTCCTGCACAATAATATAAGTGTTTTACATCTTCTATAATGTCGTTGCTGTGGATTAGATTCAATATTTTGTCATTTCCATTAAGAATGTATAAAAACCTTTAAAGGCCGTTTACTCAACTTCAGCTTCACTTACAGACTCCAAACTGACCAGTTTTAATCCTGACTATACTCTGAAGGTTTCTACTGAGGGGTTTGCCTTTATATCATTTATACCCTGATTTATAGAACAACTGTATTCCTAAAACACGAAAAAATGTACTTCTTTACGGCTTTTCACAGTATTTTTGTAATGCTAATTAGTGCATATTTAATAAGTTAACACCTCATTTGCATATCTTAACATACAATTTCAGAAAACATTTAATGCAAATTTTTATGGTGATATCTATATAAGTTAAAAAATGACCCTATTCACCTGTCATGTCTCCCATTAAAGAACAAACATGTACACAAAGCTGAACATTTTACAGTGTAAAAATGAACTCACATCAAACATCTTT